>NC_141875.1:118478040-118629555 GCF_056163025.1 Triticum urartu | reverse complement strand
GTTCTTCATGCTCTGAAAGGTTAGCACTAATAATAATAGGATATATCTTCTTTTCATCAAGATAAGCATATTTAAGATTATCAGGCAAAGGTTTAAGCTCAAACACGGGATCACCCTTGGGTGGAGGAGGATCCCCTAAAATTTCAATAGGAAAATTGTGTTGCAGAATAGGTTCCTGTTTAAAGAATACTTCATCTATTTCCCTTCTTTCATTCATGAACATATCATTCTCATGGTCTAGCAAATAGTGTTCTAAAGGATCACTAGGAGGTACGGCAATAGAAGCAAGACCAATAATTTCATCCTTACTAGGTAATTCTTCCTCATGATGTTGTTTACTAAATTTAGAGAAATTAAACTCATGAACCATATCATCCAAGCCAATAGTAACAACATTCTTTGTGCAATCTATGGTAGTATTGTCAGTATTTAAGAAGGGTCTACCAAATATAATGGGACAAAAGCTATCTTGTGGGGAACCAAGAACAAGATAATCAGCAGGATATTTAGTTTTCCCACACAAGACTTCAACATCTCTAACAATTCCCATTGGTGAAATAGTATCTCTATTAGCAAGTTTAATAGTAACATCAATTTCTTCTAACTCAACAGGTGCAATGTCATGCATAATTTCTTTGTATAAGTCAATAGGTATTGCACTAGCACTAGCACCCATATCACATAAGCCATGATAACAATGATCTCCTATTTTAACAGAAATAACAGGCACGCCTACCACAGGTCTATGTTTATCTTTATCACAAGGTTTAGCAATTCTAGCAGTTTCACCTTCGAACTGAATAACATGCCCATCTATATTATCAGACAAGAGATCTTTAACAATAGCAATATTAGGTTCTACTTTAACTTGCTCAGGAGGTGTATAAGTTATAATATTGCTTTTACGAACAACAGTTGAAGCTTTAGCATGATCCTTTACTCTAACAGGGAAAGGTGGTTTCTCAACATAAGAAGTAGGAACAATAGGATCATTATAAGTGACAGTCTTTTCTTCAACTTTAATAGGTGCAGCTACTTTTACTTCTATGGGAGGATGATATTTAAACCACTTCTCCTTAGGGAGATCAACATAAGTAGCAAAAGATTCACAGAAAGAAGCTACTATCTCAGAGTCAAGTCCATATTTAGTGCTAAACTTACGGAAAATATCGGTATCCATAAAAGATTTAACACAATCAAACTTAGGTGTCATACCTGACTCCTTACCTTCGTCGAGGTCCCAATCTTCAGAGTTGCATTTAATTCTATCCAATAAATTCCATCTGAATTCAATAGTATTCATCATAAAAGAGCCAACACAAGAAGTATCGAGCATGGTTTGATTATTATGAGAAAGCTGAGCATAAAAACTTTGCATAATTATTTCTCTCGAGAGCTCATGATTGGGGCATGAATATAACATTTATTTAAGCCTCCCCCAAGCTTGAGCGATGCTTTCACATTCGTGAGGCCATAAATTATATATATAATTGCGATCACGATGAACAAGATGCATAGGGTAATACTTTTGATGAAATTCCAACTTCAATCTTTTATAGTCCCATGATTTCATATCATCACATAGCCTATACCATATCAATGCGTCTCCCTTCAAAGATAAAGGGAATACCTTCTTCTTAGCAACATCACCGGGTATACATGCAAGCTTAAATAATCCACAAACTTCATCCACATATATTAAGTGCTCATCAGGATGCTTTGTTCCATCTCCTGTAAAAGAGTTAGCTAGCAGTTTTTCCATCATACCCGAAGGAAATTCAAAAGGAGTTTCATTTTCAATAGGTTCAGTAGGTTGAGGAGCAACACTTTGCTCTACTGGACGGGGTGAAGATACCCCGAACAAGCCCCTCAGAGAATTACTTTCCATAGTAGCAAGTGACAGTAAATTTCAGCACACTATATAAATTTTTCCTTACCAAATTCCACCTACCAAAGGCACTACACTCCCGGCAACGGCGCCAGAAAAGAGTCTTGATGACCCACAAGTATAGGGGATCTATCGTAGTCCTTTCGATAAGTAAGAGTGTCGAACCGAATGAGGAGCAGAAGGAAATGATAAGCGGTTTTCAGCAAGGTATTCTCTGCAAGTACTGAAATAAGTGGTAACAGATAGTTTTGTGATAAGATAAGTTGTAACGAGCAACAAGTAACAAAAGTAAATAAATTGCAGCAAGGCGGCCCAATCCTTTTTGTAGCAAAGGACAAGCCAGAACAAACTCTTATAATAGGAAAAGCGCTCCCGAGGACACATGGGAATATCGTCGAGCTAGTTTTCATCACGTTCATATGATCCGCGTTCGATACTTTGATAATTTGATATGTGGGTGGACTGGTGCTTGGGTGCTGTTCTTACTTGAACAAGCATCCCACTTATGATTAACCTCTATTGCAAGCATCCGCAACTACAACAAAAGTATTAAGGTAAACCTAACCATAGCATGAAACATATGGATCCAAATCAACCCCTTACGAAGCAACGCATAAACTAGTGTTTAAGCTTCTGTCACTCTAGCAACCCATCATCTACTTATTACTTCCCAATGCCTTCCTCTAGGCCCAAATAATGGTGAAGTGTTATGTAGTCGACGTTCACATAACACCACTAGAGGCTAGACAACATACATCTTGTCAAAATATCAAACAAATACCAAATTCACATGACTACTAATAGCAAGACTTCTCCCTTGTCCTCAAGAACAAACATAATTACTCACAAAGCATATTCATGTTCATAATCAGAGGGGTAATAATATGCATATAGGATCTGAACATATGATCTTCCACCAAATAAACTAACTAGCATCAACTACTAGGAGTAATCAACACTACTAGCAACCTACTAGCACCAATCCCGGACTTTGAGACAAGAATTGGATACAAGAGATGAACTAGGGTTTGGAGATGAGATGGTGCTGGTGAAGATGTTGATGGAGATTGCCCTCTCGCGATGAGAGGAGCGTTGGTGATGACGATGGTGATGATTTCCCCCTCCTGGAGGGAAGTATCCCCGGCAGAACAGCTCTGCCAGAGCTCTAGATTGGTTCCGCCAAGGTTCCGCCTCGTGGCGGCAGAGTCTCGTCCCGAGAAGTTCCTTCTTAGTTTTTTTCTCATCGAAAGACTTCATATAGGAGAAGATGGACGTCGGAGAGCCACCAGGGGGCCCACAAGGTAGGGGGGCGCGCCCTAGGGGGGGCGCCCCTCACCCTCGTGAGCAGGGTGTGGGCCCCCTGGCCTTCATCTTTGGCGAGGATTTTTCTTTATTTATTTTAAGATGTTCCATGGAGTTTCAGGACTTTTGGAGTTGCGCAGAATAGGTCTCTAATATTTGCTCCTTTTCCAGCCCAGAATTCCAGCTGCCGGCATTCTCCCTCCTTATGTAAACCTTGTAAAATAAGAGAGAATAGCCATAAGTATTGTGACATAAAGTGAAATAACAGTCCATAATTCAATAAATATCGATATAAAAGCATGATGCAAAATGGACGTATCACGCATGTGTCTCCGTTGTGCCGTATCCTGGACGGGTGTAGCACGATGGTCATCTGTAAAAGAGAGGAACTTAGTTGAAAAGTTGTCATGCAAAAAGGTAGGTTATAGTAAACAAACCATGTACAGTTCAAGATGAGTAAGAGCCTAATTGGCACTTGTTTGCGCGCGTTGAGCCCCTTGTATTGTAATAGGGGTATAGCCATCAAACCTGTATTGATTACATATAGCTACGCCGGACTCGTCTAACCGCGTCTGTGGTCTTAACGACCTGTCAGATGCTTTAAATGGTGAGGCCGTTTAGTGTGCGGCTGCCAAGGCAGCCGCACGGTCTTCCGCGTGCAAGGAGGGCTCAATATTTCCATTTACTGTAATGATGCCTCGTGGACCGGGCATCTTAAGCATGAGGGAAGCGTAATGCGGTATTGCGTTAAAGCGAGCGAAAGCTTCACGTCCGAGTAGTGCTTGATAGCCACTTTGGAACTGAGCGATGTGGAATATTAAATTTTCGCTGCGGAAGTTATCGGGAAAGCCAAATATAACCTCTAGTAGCAGGGAGCCCGTGCAATGGGCCTCTGGGCCTGGTGCTACTCCTTTAAAGGTAGTATTGCTATGGCTAATTTTTGTTGGGTCTATCCCCATTTTGCGGACTGTGTCCTGATATATCAGGTTTAGACTGCTGCCGCCGTCCATCAGGACTCGTGTGAAGTGGTATCTGTCAATTATTGGGTCTAATACCAAGGCAGCCCATCCTGCACGCCGGATACTTGCTGAGTAATCCCAATGGTCGAAGGTGATCGGTTGGGACGACCAGTGGCAGAACTCCATGGTGATAGGCCCTGGGGCATGTGTCTCTAGGAGTGCCGCTTTGTTTCTCCCCTTTGTCACGTGTAACACGTTTACTGTTTTGACTTCTGGTGGGAATTTCTTCTGTTCACCAGTGCTTTGCTTGCGAGGCTCGTCCTCGTCTTCGCTTGGTGTATCCTGCCCCTTATGTTCGGCATTGAGCTTGCCGGACTGCTTGAAGACCCAACATTCTCTATGGGTATGATTTGCAGGTTTATCGGGGGTGCTATGGATCTGACATATTTGGTCCAGAATCTTGTTTAGGCTGGACAGTTCGTCTCTGTTGCGTTTGGAGGGCAGCTTTTGCTGACCCGGCCGAGAGCTTCTGAATCCGGCGTTTACCACCGTGCTCTTCGGGCTGTCTTCTTTATTCCGGCGCTTGTTTTTTCTGCATCATGATTTCCCGTTTCCGTCCCTGACTTCGGATGTACTTGGGTCGCTGGTGCTGCATCGGGCTAACCAGCTGTCCTCGCTCGTGCAAAAGCGGATCATGAGGCTTGTGAATGCTGCCATTGTTCTCGGCTTGGCTGAGGTGTCTGGCAAGCCATTCGTCTCGAACGCTGTGCTTGAAAGCTACTAAGGCTTCGCCGTCCGTACAGTCGACTATTTGGTTCTTTTTAGTGAGGAACCTGTTCCAAAGCTTTCGGGCTGACTCTCCGGGCTGTTGAGTTATATGACTTAAATCGTCTGCATCCGGTGGTCGAACATAGGTCCCTTGAAAATTTGCCCGAAAGGCGTCTTCGAGCTCTTCCTAGCTTCCAATGGAGTTTTTGGGGAGGCTTTTAAGACAGTGCCGAGCTGGCCCTTTGAGCTTGAGGGGTAAGTACTTGATGGCGTGGAGATCGTCTCCTCGAGCCATATGGATATGGAGGATGTAGTCCTCAATCCAGACCCCAGAGTCTGTCATTCCGTTGTACGCCTCCATGTTTACGGGTTTGAATCCCTCTGGAAATTCATGGTCCAGCACCTCATCGTGAAACATAGGGGGTGTGCGGCACCCCTGTATTTGGGTGTACCGTGGTGTTGGGATGTTTGTTGTGTTGCATTGCATGCTGGAGTGCGCTTGCGTGGCCCATAGATGGATCTGGTTGCGCCGTCCTTTTGATGCGAGCCCTCACGTGGATCGCGTACTGGCTTATGTGTGGCGTCGTTTGCCACTCTATGTTGGCCACGAGGTTGTCTATCCGACCGGATGGACGTTTTGTTTTTTAGTTGCGGGGGATCTAAGGCCTCCTCATCGAATTCAGGTAGCAACTTTCGCTTCGGGTAGCTCTTGGTGTGGCGATTACCGCCGTAATTCGCCGCGGTGTTGAGTACGTCACTCCATCTGATTCTGAGTGTGTCTTGTGCAGCCTTGAGCCTTTGCTTCTGCTTTTTCAGACTCCTCGCAGTGGCAACAAGCCTTTGATGGGCATTCTGTTGCTCCGGGTGCCTGTCCGGTGTGATGTCGTCCGGACTGTTATCTTCGACGGAGTCGGGTTGTTCGGTTTGATTCTCGGTGTTGCCGTGGGCGGGCGATGGTTCACCCTGCTCTATCGCTGGATCTATATGATCGCTATTTCTACCGAGGCGGGATTTGGAGCGGCGCTTACGCCGCCGCTTTGACTGCTTCTCGAGGGAACAACCCTTCGCTGCGTCCTTCCGTTCCACGTCGTCGTTTTCTTTGGGTGTGTCCACCATGTATACATCATATGATGAGGTGGGCGTCCAGTGCCCTGTGGGCAGTGGTTCCTGTTCGTCTCCTGCATCATCGTCCATGCCGTCGATGTCTTCGGAGTCTAAGTCGAGCATGTCGGTCAAATCATCGACAGTGGCTACTAAGTGGGTGGTGGGTGGGCGGCGAATTTCTTCGTCATCCGCATCCCAATCCTGCTGGACATAGTTCGGCCAGGACTCTCCTAACAAGGAGAGAGACTTTAATGAGTTCAGTATGTCATCGAAGGGCGAGTGCTGAAAGATATCCACGGAGGTAAACTCCATGATTGGCGCCCAGTTGGATTCGATAGGCGTGGGTGCAGGCGGTTCGGAGTCCGTGGCCGGGGAAGGGTCCGGCAGTTTGACGTCATGGCTCTCGTGAAGGGTAAGGTCGATATTCGGCTCGATCGCCGATGAAAATGCGGCCTCCGTGGCGGGGTCTGTACACCCGTCCTTGGATGGTGCGATTGGCTCTGAATTGAGGGTCGGAGCGGTAGCCGGTGCGATCTCCCGAACACTGTCCGATGGGAGAGCTAAATCATGCTCATCATGACCGTGCGGCGCACTCGGCAAGGGCTCGAATCCATCGAAGATCAAGTCTCCGTGGATGTCGGCTGTGTAGTTTAAGTTTCCAAATCTGACCTGATAGCCAGGGGCGTAGCTCTCGATCTGCTCCAGATGGCCAAGTGAGTTGGCCCGCGGTGCGGAGCCGCCGAATACAAAGATCTGTCCGGGGAGAAAAGTCTCACCCTGGACTGCATCACTATCGATGATCGAAGGAGCCATCAAGCCTAATGATGACGACACAGAGGAACTCTCAATGAAAGCACCAATGTCGGTGTCAAAACCGGCGGATCTCGGGTAGGGGGTCCCGAACTGTGCGTCTAAGGCGGATGGTAACAGGAGGTAGGGGACACGATGTTTTACCCAGGTTCGGGCCCTCTTGATGGAGGTAAAACCCTATGTCCTGCTTGATTATTCTTGATAATATGAGTAGTACAAGAGTAGATCTACCACGAGATCGGAGCGGCTGAACCCTAGAAGCTAGCCTATGGTATGATTGTATGTTGTCCTACGGACTAAAACCCTCCAGTTTATATAGACACCGGAGGAGGCTAGGGTTACACAAGGTCGGTTACACAGGAGGAGATATCCGTATCCGTATTGCCTAGCTTGCCTTCCACGCCAAGTAGAGTCCCATCCGGACACGGGACGAAGTCTTCAATCTCGTATCTTCATAGTCCAATAGTCCGGCCAAAGGATATAGTCCGGCTGTCCGGAGACCCCCTAATCCAGGACTCCCTCACTTATTCTATATGTTGTTCATGATGAATCCTTTGTGTATCATAAGTCTGACATTTGCTTGAAGACCATGTCAATGCTATCTCGAAGCATGTTTGTGGTACTCCGATTTTCAACAAGAACATTTGAAGCCCAATGCTAAATGTTTCTTGCTATATTATCCTAACACCGTTGCATGGGTAATGTCATGATATTTCTCTCCCCTTACCTAAAGGGATTTCTACATTATATCCTGTCATAGATATCATGCTCTTCTTGTCCTTGGCAAGGGTATACCCTTGAAATATGTGTTTAAACACATTTTCCTTTCCATTGTTCTGTTTAATCTGATAATCACATTTTTCCTTTCCATTGTTTGTTTAACCTTTCTTGTAATCTGACTTAGTTGAGCACTGATAATACCCTGCTTAGGTAAGCACCTCATTGTACCACTCTGTCAGTAAATACCCTGTTACTATGGTTGATGACATTCCAGTAACCACTGTTGGACAAGAACTTTATCTATTGGTCCGCCTCGTTCAACGAGCAGGAAAATGGTTTTCTTCGTCCCTCGCCCTTGGTACCGATGTTGTTACCGACATAACAAATAGTCTATCCTCTGACATGCCTTTCTTACATGATCATGCAAGACGTCATCGCCCTTCCTACTTTTAACCCACATGGTGGGCCCATAACCCACAGTTCCACAGGATCGAAACCTGACTCTCCTGTACACCCTGTTGTCAAAGTTATTCCTTGCACCTGACTTCATATGTAATTCACAGGCCACTTGCCTAGTGATCTATTCTGTTATCAGACGCAATACTTATTCTCATTGCTCTGAACCCCTTTCACCTTCTGATTAGGCCATCGAACGATTTCCTGCCCATTGGAAACTTCTCATGGTACCTTCTTACTTTACTCTCAATATTTTCTTAAGTATCTATTCGAGAATTACTTTCTACCACATTCCATGAGTTATCTGCCAGATAGTCAACCTTGTAAGGTCCGTTCTTCCAAAGTTACCCCTTGTCCTTTCATAAGTACGATGAAATTTCTGAACAAAGGATGATGACTTCATCATGATGACCTGAAGTAGAGGAATGAAGACATCAACGTAATGGATCGGCCTCTTCGAGAAGAGCAACCAAGAATGTGAAGATCCATTAGAATTTCTTAACCAAAACTTTCCCCCTTACTCCCTTCTTAAATCTCAGGATGAGATTTCTTGTAGTGGAGGAGAATTGTGACGCCCAGATAGTTAAGCTACAGTAAACCCCTGTTAATGATGTCAGGTCATGGTAATTAAAATTTTGCTAAACCTCACTCGTTTCTAAATTAGTTCTAAATACAAATTCAAATGGCAAGTCAAATTATAGTTTCATAAAACGGTGAATTAAAAAAGTTCATTAGGTTTCAAATATTCATTAAATAATTGCCATGCATTAACCAACAATTTTCTAAAGGTTTAAAATGCCACTATATATGAGAACAGTACCCAAGCAATTACATTTAGGTCATTTCCATTTAACAAAAATACAAACAACTTCTAAATCACTCCCAAACTTTTTGTTACAGTGAGGTATTTTGAATACTAAATATAGAGACCAGCCACACATTTTACTATGGTGAATTATTGGCCAAAGTGCAAACAAAAAATAAAAATGGAAAACAAAACAAAAAAGAGAACCAAAGACCAGCTTCCCGCCCGCTGGGCCTCAGCCCAGCTGGTATCTGGACCGCCAGGTCGGCCCAGCCGGCCCCTCCCTCTCACTCCCCTTAATCGCCCCCACCGATAGAAACCCTAGTTGGTCCGCCCCCCACAACCCCCACTCCTTCCCCGATCCCTCTCGTATCCCCCACCCCGCCCCCGTGTTGATCTGGATCAGGGGCAACCGACGCCCCCGACCCCCACGCTACCATCGCGCGCCATGGCCCCACCGCCCTCGACGCCGGTGGCCCGGATGCTGCCCCAATCCCGTCGCCCCCAACCCCAAGCCGCCACAACGTTGCCGGACTTCACCGGATTGCCTCCCGGCCTCCCCCTCATC
The DNA here is from genome assembly GCF_056163025.1 of Triticum urartu. Taxonomy (NCBI): domain Eukaryota; kingdom Viridiplantae; phylum Streptophyta; class Magnoliopsida; order Poales; family Poaceae; genus Triticum; species Triticum urartu. Next base: position 118,620,175 of record NC_141875.1, on the reverse strand, counting down.
GGACCACCTCGACCCTCGCCGCCCCCTCACTGCAATGCCTGTGAGCCACCTCCCCTTTCCTCTTTCCCCCCGCGCCGATGCTGCCCACCGCTGGCCCCTGCACCGCACCTCGGCCCACAACATGCTCGCCGCCACCTCCTAACCGCGCCCCTCACCTGCTGGCCTCGAGGTCGCACGCGCCGCGCTTCGGCCCATGCACCGGTGCCCGCTCGCGCTCGCTTCTTGTTCCCGTCACACGCCGCCTGCTCCCCGCCTCGTCCCTGCCGCCCGCTGCCACTCTACACTCCTGTTGCAGAATCTGCTGCTCCCGGAGGCCGCCGGCACTGCCCCACACGTGTCAGCCGGCCCCTGCCCGCCTCCAGCCGCCGACGCCCATGGCACCCCCATCACGCCTCCCCAGCGCCTCGGCCTCCTATCTCTGGACATCCTGCAGCCACCATACGATGCGCCTCCTCGCGAGGCACCTATAGCCCCAGACGCATCGCAAACCGGCGCTAGAACCAAGCACGCAGTCATCGCCGACAAGCTCGGCCTCACCGCCGTGAACGTGCTAACGTGGCGCGTGACTAAACCCTTTTTTCAGCACTAACCCAAACCCCTAAACAGGCACTCACATGTGGGCCCTCCCTAATTAACCTAAACCTAATTAATCTATTTAACTAATCTAACAACCCAGTGTCAATGACACGTGGGCCCCCACTAGTAATTAAAATGACTAGATTAAACTATTAAGTTAATAAGCCACTGACACGTCGGGCCCACTAGCTAGTTAGTTTTGAAAAAATGATAATAAAATAAAACCTATTATTTAACTCTCTCACTGACTTGTGGGGCCCGCTGGTCAGGTTTGACCAGTCACATTCAAACTGTTGACTGGGCTACTGACTCGGCTCTGGCCCACTAGTCAGTCTCTGCTGACTTGGCAGTTGACCCGGTCAACTGGGCCCCCCGCCAGCCTCTACTGCATATGGCTGGGTACACTTCCTGTGTACCCCTATGTCACATCCCTAGTTGTGGTAATACCTAGTGCTAGCATCTGGTGTTGCATCATGTTTACTTTTCACATAAAGTTGAAATGGGGATGACAGAACCCCCAGCACCCCCCTGAAACCAACTAGGGTTTACTAAAATTATTTTCAATGAACCTGAAATGCCCTTATAAAATGTTCATCATCTTTGCCTTGGTCTAGAACCTCTGACAAAAATGGTGCACACTTTTCTAGGACAACAGAGGGTCACTGAATTACATCATATAGTATCTGCATTTGGGCATTTAAATGCTATAAAATATTTTAAATGATCAAGTAATCATAAACTAAAATGTTTACTGTTGGATATATTCTAAACAGTAGCCATGATTAGTTTCATGATTTTTGGAAATGCCCTGGCATTTTTAATAAAGTCCTAAACTAACAGCAAAATAGAAAACAAAAGAAAAATAGAAAGGAAGGAAACCTACCTAACTTACCTGTGCAGCCCACCCGGCCCAGCACTGTGGCTGAGGCCCAGCCCAACTCCCCACCGTCTTCAACCTCTTCCAATAGGAAGATGCATGTCGACACGCGCGCGCCCGAGCTCCACCTCCTGCTTCCACCTGGGGCCCGATCCTTCCCTCGTTGCCGCTCTGGACCCCTCTCTCCTCTCACTCACTCGCTGCTCTCCCTCCCCTCCTCTGTTTCTCTTACGCACAGTCGTCGCCGCTGCCGAGCACCGCCATAGCCACATCCACTGCCTCGCCTCGCCGATGCTCTCAGAGGCTCCGCCGCAACCTCTTTTCCCTCCTCGCCGAGCTACACAAGCCAGGACTGCCCCAAGACGACGCCTGTGGCCTTCTTCCCCGACCACGGTCGCCAGATGCCGCCATCCGATTCGTCGTCTCCGCCGCCTCCGAGCACACTGAGCTGCTCTACGACCTCGCCGTGAGCCCCTGCTCCTGCTCCCCCTCTCCGTTTTCCCCCTCATGCGCCGTAGCCGTCGCCTCGTCTGCAATCGAACACGCCACCGCTCGTGCTCATCTCCGGTGATGCTCCGGTGACCATTCGGTCCCGGGCATGCGCCCATCGAACTCACCGCACCACGTAGACGCCGTAGGTGCTAAACGCACATCGCCACGGCCATCGCAACCGCGTCCCCGCTCGCGCCCGAACTCCGGCGACCGCAACCGAGCTCGCTGTCGTTGACTCCGGCCACCCCAGGCCCGGAGACCACCACCATCCGACGCGCCATCACGCCAGCTCTCTGTAGGGGCAAAGGGCGCACCGAACGGTGCACCATAGGCGAAACCCGAGCCCCTCCAGTGTGCCTCCGCCGCGTTTTTGGTCACCGCCGGCATAACTCCCGTGACGCTGATGTGGTGCTGTCATTAGCCACTAATGACCCAACTAACTAACCCCCTCTCTCACTGACTATGGGCCCCATGCCTTAATTAACCCCGGGATTTATTCCCTGTTTAGTTTAGGTTAATATAGCCGACCCCACATGTCATTTGACCATGCCACGTCAACGTTGACCCAGACCCACTGGTCAGCCTTTGTCCCTTCCCTATTACCCTGACGTGCAGGACCCACTGGTCAGGTTTGACCTGGACCGTCCCAGTTGACCTGCTCACATCAGCCTTGCGCAATGCTGACACAGTAAAGCATTTTCTGGATTTAAGTTTATTCAGGAAATTTCAGAAAATGCTATAAACTTCAAAAAATCATAGAAATTAATCTGTAACTCCAAATGAAAAGATCTATATATGAAAAATGATCAGAAAAATCCAATCTATCCATCTGTACTGGTTTCATGCATGTTTGAGCAACTTAACCTTGCTGTTCATATCAAAACATGATAATGCATTTTATGAATTCATAGTTGAGTTTGAATTTGAATCTTTGGTTCAAATAAGCTCAAACCCTTCTATTCTTAGCTGCATTAGCTCAAATCATAGCATATTGCCATGTCATGATCATGCATCATATTGTGGCATTGCATTGATTGTGTTCTTTCTCAGTTGCCGGTGTTTGTCCCCTCTCGGTAGACGTGTATCGACGATGTGATCGATGACACCGATGAAGAACTATATTATTTTCAGAAGTGCCAGGCAAGCAAAACCCCCATGTTCATTCTGATACAATCCCACTCTCACGCCCCTGCTCTCTTTTACTACATTAGGACAACAACGATTCAACTGTTACATGTTGCGGTAGTTGAACCCCTTTCCTCTACATGACCTGTCATTGCCACAGTAAATAGATGAAACCCACTAGCATGAGTAGGAGTTGTTTGAGCCCTGATGTGCCTACTCATTCATGCTTGTTGTCATGCCTACTACTGCTTAGAGTTGAGTCAGGTCTGATTCATCGGGGATGAATTGCAAAGTTGTGAACATGTCCTACTGTTGAGAGCTAAGTGTGTGAACACGATTTGGTAAAGGTAGCGGTGAGAGGCCATGTAGGAGTACATGGTGGGTTGTCTCATTGTAGCCATCCTCAGGAACTGAGTTCTGTGTTTGTGATCCATGAACAGTTACTACCACACATTGGGTTCCGGTAACTCGACCCCTCTCGACTTATTAATCAACTCGATCTCTGTCTAGGAGTTGCAACTAGTTTCTGGTGTTTGTAAGTAGTGTTAGTAGTCTACCAAGTGGCACCCGGTACAGGTGGGCTTGGGATAGACTAGGCACAGTGGCACGGTGTACGAAGTGGCACCCGGATGGTGGGCTTGGGAACCCTGCTCACATCGTTTGGGGCCGTGGGCGACACCCCGGCCGGATATCCTTGCGGATGGAACCCGAATAGGCGATAAACCTGGACGAGAGACTTGTGTGATTAGTCAGGTCGTGGCCGACTCCCTCACCAGGCTTCCGCTTGAAGGTTGCCGAGATACATGACATGTACATGGTGGTAAGTGGCGAGAGCGTGTGTGAAGAAGTACACACCTGCAGGGTTAACATCATCTATTCGAATAGCCGTGTCCACGGAAAAGGACTTCTGGGTTGCCTGTACAGTTCATAGACAAGTGAAAGTGGATACTCTAAAATGCGCAAGATAAGTGTGAGTGCTATGGATGGCATTCTCGTAGGGAGACGGGAGCGGATCTATAGTGGTGTATTGGTATGGTGAATTTGTGGACTCGTGTGCGCCACCTCAAACGAGTTAATTGCAGTCGTAGTTCAGGTTAGCTACTAAGTCAAAGCTGGCTTGCTGCAGTTAAACTCCACCACCCCCTTTGTTGATACCGATGCATATGTAGATAGTTCTGATGTAAGTCTTGCTGGGTACACTTGTACTCACGTTTGCTTATTTTATGTTTTGCAGAGAGACTTCAGTCTCGCTAGTAGTTCCATGTGGACTTTGACGTTTAGCTTGATACCTCAGCTATGATCTTGTGCCCTCGGCAGGATCTGGTAGATAGATAGGCTTCTCAGCCTTTTCCATTTGTAGAAGTCTGTACTCAGACATGTTAAGCTTCCTGTGGCGACCCGACCCGAATGGATCAAGTGCTCTGTGCTCAGGTGTCATCCCTGGATCAGTAATGCTGACACCACACAATACATCGAAGGATTTATAGCAGAGTGGCAATCACACACTTATTACATCGTTGTCTCAAAGAGAACTTATTACAATAAATATGGCTTAAGGCCATCTAATAACGATAACAGCGGAAGACTCGGAAGATAAATGGGTCCATCAACTCCAACGGCATCACTGAGTATAGAACCACGACCTAAAAGCACCTTACTCGTCATTTAAAAAGTCTGCAACATGAGAAGTTGCAGCCCGAAAACGGGTCAGCACATGGAATATGTTGGCAATGTAACACATAGAGAGTAATGGAATGAAACAGCTATACTATATGCATATATGGCTGGTGGAAAGCTCTATGGTTACAGTTTTGCGTAAAGCCAGTTTTTTCCCTACTGCAAAGGAATAAATTTATTTAACTATCATGGTAGTTGTTAAACATCGAGAATGGTTGACAGCATTCCGATCCCAATTAAGTGAATATTTAAAACCCAACAACATTAATTAGAAGTAACATGATGATATTCACATGATATTCAAGTACTAGATACTCAAGTTGTCCATAACCGGGGACACGGCTAATCATGATTAGTTTGTACACTCTGCAGAGGTTTGCACACTTTTCCCCACATGACTCGATCGCCTTCGTTTGTTTTCTCGCACTACATGGTGTTTGAGAAACGGATGACCGAGACATAGTCTTTCAGAAGCGCTAGCACCTTACATGTGGGGTAGACTGTACCACCTACAACCCCTACATCTGCTAGTCCACCCCGTAAGAGTTCGCACAACTTAGTCAACTATGCCAGAGCCCATAGTAGCATGTGGCTGCACACGAAAGTTTCTAGCATGAATGATCTTATGATCCCTTTGAGCCTAGGTGGCGGTCCAAAATAAAACAGGCAAGTCCTGATAGACATCAGGTGCCTCAATCCACCCAGATGTGTGTTTAAGTTGCCACATTAGATAAACCATTAAAATTATCAACTCACATTTGTCATGGATATCACTCACCCAATCCACGTCTACTAGCATAGCATGGCATAATAAGCAAACGTAGAAGTAACTCCCAAAGGTTTCATAGTAATACAGGTGATAGTTACTACCTCATCTACTTCCCATCCCACAGTTTAATTAGATCCTAATCATGCAATGTGAGAGGATTGATCTAATGCAATAAAACATGGGTTGTAGAAAAGGTATGATCAAAGTGTTACTTGCCTTGCTGATGATCCGCGAGTCCTAGGGTTTCGAAGTAACAGGGGGCGCAATCCGGGTAATCTATCGTAGACAACAACAAGCACACAATAAGTACTCATCTAATGCACAGGTAAAACTCGAACAAGAGAACGAACCAGAAAGTTCAACTTAAGAACTCCGGTTGCAAAGAAAGAACGAACCGAACAAAGAAACAGAAAACAAACGGCGAAGAAAACAACTCGGTTCTAGCAAGTTGAAACTAGGTCAAATTTTACCGGGCAAAAACTTGTTTAAGTTGATTAGACGGAACGGCGGTTTCGAAACGAAACTCCAGGCGCTTGAATCACCTGATTCCGATAAATGAGCGAGAAGAAAGACTAGAATGAAGATCGGATCTGAGATCGCGATCGCGGAATAAATGCGACGAAAAGAAAAAGAAGAACGATTAAACGAACGGGCGTCATTAACCGGGGAATAATCGGTGATCACGTTCGTTGAGACGAACGGTCCGAAGAAGAACGATAACTGATCTAGGGTTTTCGGAAAAGAAAACCGAAACAAAGAATGAAAGAAAACCAGAACGGTTAAGAAAGAACCGGAACGGTTTAGAAGAAAACTGAACCGAGGGGAGAAAAAGAGACGCGGCGCGGGACAACCTCGGCGAGGCTCCGGTGAACGGCGGTGACGGCGGCTATAGGGCGGCGGCGGCGGGTGAGGGGCGCGGGGTGGGGCGCGGCTAAGAGGAGAGGGGCTTGGGATTGATGTGAGGAGAGGGGGGGGTTTGGGGTGTATTTATATAGGTGGGGGGGGATTACTTGGGGTTGGGGGCAAGCAAAAGAGGGAAAACAAAACAAGGAAAGGGGGGCTAACCGGCCTAGAGTCCCTCTGGGACTCGGCCTAGAGCGAGGGAGGCGACGGCCTGGCGCTGCGCCTGGCGCGCGCGCTGGCTGGGGAGGCGGCCGGCTGGCTGGGCCTTTGGCCCGGCTGGCCTAGGTCCTTTTTTTTCAACTGTATTCGCACGCAGAAAAACAAAAGAAAACTAAACTAAACAAACTCCAAAATTACTAAAGTAAATTTTCCCCGACTCCTAAAAATGAGTCGAACAAAATGAACTTTACTCCTGACCTAGAATGCAATTTTTGAAAACGCGCATTTTTCCCTATCCAAATAAAAGCAAACGAAACTCCGGCAAAACCAAAATTTGATTTATTCATTAAATCTTCATTTTTCCTAAATTTGGGAAAGTCATATTATTCCCTCTCTTATATTTTTGATATTGAAAAAATAATTGAAGATGAAATAAATAAATCAAATGATCCTCTTTTCGAAATTTGAGAAAACTCTCAAATATGAAAATAACGAAATCTCCAACTCTCTCTCCGAGGGTCCTTGAGTTGCGTGAAATTTCTAGGATCAACCAAAATGCAAGAAAATATGCTATGCATGATGATCTAGTGTATAACATTCCAAATTGCAAATTTGGGATGTTACAAACCTACCCCCCTTAAGATGAATCTCGCCCTCGAGATTCGGGTTGGCTAGAAAATAGGTGAGGGTGGTCCTTGAGAAAATCTTCTTCTCTTTCCCAGGTGGCTTCATCCTCTGAGTGGTGGTTCCACTGAACTTTGCAAAACTTGATAACCTTGCTACGTGTAACTCTGCTGGCATAATCGAGAATCTTGACTGGCTTCTCCTCATACGTTAAGTCGTCCTTCAACTGAATCGCTTCGAGTGGCACGGTATCTCTTAGTGGTACCTCCGCCATCTCGACATGACATTTCTTCAGCTGAGAAACATGGAATACATCATGAACTCCTGACAGTCCCTCTGGTAATTCCAACTTATAATCGACTTCTCCCATACATTGCAAGATCTTATACGGTCCAACGAAACGCGGTGCTAACTTTCCTTTAACTCCAAAGCGCTTAACTCCGCGAAGTTGGGATACTCGGAGATAAACTCTGTCTCCGGTTTCGTAGACTGTCTCCTTGCGTTTGGAATCTGCGTAGCTCTTCTGCCTGGACTGGGCTACCTTGAGCCTATCGCGAATCAACTTAACTTTCCGTTCAGACTCCTTAATCAAATCTGGTCCAAAGAATTGACGGTCTCCAACTTCGTCCCATGACAATGGTGTCCTGCACATCCTTCCGTATAAAGCTTCGAAAGGTGCCATCTTCAAACTGGTTTGGTAACTGTTTTTATAAGAAAACTCCGCATACGACAAGTTATCGTCCCAGCTAGATCCATAATCTAGTGCACAAGCTCTCAGCATATCTTCCAAAATCTGATTGACTCTCTCGGTCTGTCCATCTGTCTGTGGATGAAAAGCTGTGCTGAACTCTAGTCTGGTTCCTAAAGTTTCATGCAACTGATTCCAAAACTTTGAGGTAAATTGGGTTCCTCTATCTGATACGATACTCCTCGGGACTCCATGCAAACAAATGATCCTAGTCATGTATATCTTCGCCAACTTAGCACTGGTGTAAGTGGTCTTAACTGGAATAAAATGTGCTACCTTCGTCAAACAATCAACTACTACCCATATCGAGTCATAGCCTGATTTTGTCCTGGGTAGTCCTGTGATAAAATCCATGCCTATCTTATCCCACTTCCATTCGGGTATCGGCAATGGTTGTAACAATCCTGCTGGCTTCTGATGCTCTGCCTTTACTCTCTGACATACGTCACAAACTGCTACATATGCTGCAATATCCTTCTTCATTCCGGTCCACTAGAATGTTTCCTTCAAATCCAAATACATCTTGGTATTCCCTGGGTGAATCGAATAAGGTGAATCATGTGCCTCTTGCAAAATCAACTTCCTGATCTCCGGGTCATTGGGCACATAAACACGGTCCTCAAACCATAAGGTATCGTGCTCATCCTCACGAAATCCCTTTGCTTTTCCTTCGCTCAATTTCTCTTTTATAGCAGCAATCTCCTTGTCAGATTTCTGAGCTTCTCTGATTTTATCCATCAATGTTGACTGAATCTCCAATGCTGCTACATAGCCTCTCGGAACTATTTCCAAACACAGCTCACGAAGGTTTTCTGCTAACTCCTTTGGTACTTCTCCCGTCACTAGGGTATTGACATGGCTCTTACGGCTCAATGCGTCTGCTACTACATTAGCTTTTCCGGGATGGTAATGCAATCTTATGTCGTAATCCTTGATGAGCTCCAACCATCTCCTTTGTCTGAGGTTCAACTCCTTCTGCGTGAAAATGTACTTCAAACTCTTGTGATCCGTGTACACCTCACAATGATTTCCAATGAGGAAATGTCTCCATGTCTTCAATGCATGCACTACGGCTGCTAACTCCAAATCATGCGTGGCATAATTCAACTCATGAGGCTTCAGTTGTCGTGAAGCATACGAAACAACTCTTCCTTCCTGCATAAGCACTGCTCCAAGTCCTCGACGTGAAGCGTCGCAATACACCTCATAATCCTTGGTCTGATCTGGCAAAATCAATACTGGTGAGGTAACCAAGCGTTTCTTCAGTTCCTGGAAACTAGCCTCACATTCCTCAGTCCATTTGAACTTAGTATCCTTCTTCAACAATTCAGTCATAGGCTTTGCAATCTTTGAAAAGTTCTCAATGAACCTCCGGTAATATCCTGCGAGTCCAAGAAAACTCCGGATCTCTCCAACTGTCATTGGCGATTCCCATTCGGTTACGGTCTCAACCTTAGTGGGGTCAACTGCTATACCTTCTCCGGATATAACGTGTCCGAGGAATCCAACTTCCTTCAACCAAAACTCACATTTGCTGAATTTGGCGTATAACTGATGTTCCCTTAGTTTCTCCAAAACCAAACGCAAATGTTCCTTATGCTCCTCTTCATTCTTTGAATAAACCAGGATGTCATCAATGAACACTACGACGAACTTATCCAAAAACTCCATAAACACCTTGTTCATTAGGTTCATAAAATAGGAAGGTGCGTTAGTCAATCCAAATGACATAACGGTATACTCATACAGTCCATATCTTGTGGTGAATGCTGTCTTAGGTATGTCCTGCTCCCGAATCTTCAATTGATGGTACCCTGATCGCAAATCGATCTTGGAAAACACTTTAGCTCCTTGCAACCGATCAAACAGATCGTTGATCATTGGCAGTGGGTACTTGTTCTTGATGGTTACTTCATTCAATCCTCGATAATCAACAACCATCCTTAATGATCCATCCTTCTTTTCCACTAGAAGTACGGGTGATCCCCAAGGCGAAGAACTTGGGCGAATGTAACCTTTATCCAATAACTCCTTAATCTGATTCTTAATTTCCACCAAATCCTTTGCTGGCATCCGGTACGGTCGCTTCGATATTGGGCCTGTACCTGGCAATAACTCAATCAAAAACTCAATGTCTCTATCCGGTGGCATGCCTGGTAATTCCTCAGGAAATACATCAGGAAAATCCTTTACCACTGGTACTTCTTCTTGCACAACTCCTGTTAGGCAGTTTACTTGTGTCCTGTTTGGCACATGCCGGGATACATACTTGATCCTTCTTCCTTCTGGTGTGGTAAGCAAAATTGACTTACTAGCACATTCAATGTTCCTTTCATACATTGATAACCAATCCATGCCTAATATCACATCCAATCCTTGAGATTCCAATACTATTAGGTCTGAGGGAAACACATAGTTACCAATCCTTAATGGTAACCGATCACACCATCGTCTAGCCATAAACTCCGCTCCTGGTGAGCTTACTAACATGGGTGACCTAAGGGCTTGGGTTGGCAGGTTATATTTATCCACAAATCCCCTTGATATGTATGAATGCGATGCACCAGTATCAAAAAGAACGAGTGCAGTAAATGACTTAACCAAAAACTTACCTATTACTGCATCGGGCTGAGCTTCAACCTCCGCCACATTAATGTGGTTCACCTATCCCCTATTGAAAGGGTTCGGCTTCTTCCCAGAGCTTCCATTGCCATTTCCATTCTGGCCTTCGGGACATTCATTGGCATAATGTCCGGTCTTGGAACACTTGAAACAGGTGACTTGACTCAGGTCTCTCTTGGTTGGGGTCGATGGGATGGTACGGTTCTGGCCGTTGCTTCTTCCATTCCCATTACCATCCTTGTGGCCATTATGGTTGTGCGAGCTACCTCCTCCATGGGTATGCTGAAACTGAAATCCTGGTTTAGGGGCAAAACGGGGCTTCTGCTGGGCTCCAGAGTTATACTTCCACTGTCCATATTTCCTCTTGCGGTTCTCAATCTGCTGTTGCTTCCCTTCAATCATGATGGCACGATCTACCAACTCCTGGTAGTTGTTGAAACTCGCTACCATCAACTTCATGCTTAGTTCATCATTCAGTCCTTCCAGAAACTTCTCCTGCTTAGCTGCATCCGTAGCAACGTCATCTGGGGCGTAACGTGCTAACTTGCTGAAATCGTCAACGTACTGGCCAACTGTCCTTCCTCCTTGGCGTAAGTTGCGAAACTCACGCTTCTTCAGGGCCATAGCTCCTGCTGAAACATGGGCAGTGCGGAAAGCTTGCTGAAACTGATCCCATGTGACAGTGTCAACTGGGTAAGTGGCTGTGAAATTCTCCCACCATGCTGCCACGGGTCCGTCAAGCTGGTGAGCGGCAAACTTCACTTTCTCACCATCCGTGCATCCTGCAGTGGTCAACTCCCTTCCTATCTTGCGGAGCCAATCGTCTGCTACTATTGGCTCGGTGCTACTAGAAAACACCGACGGATTCAGCCTAAGGAAACGGGCTAAGTGGTCAACAGGTGGTGGTGGTGGTGGTGGGTTGTTGTTGTTCTGCTAGTTCTGAACTAACATCTGCATCAATTGATTCTGCTGCTGGATCAACTGAGTGAGCTCCGGTGGGAATCCATTGTCACGTCTCGGAGGCATCTGAGGGTTTTTAGAAAATACGAGAATTTAGAATAGAGTGAGGTCTAAAGGGAAAACACTACCCCAATGCACATGAGCAAATGCACACAAAATCACTTCATTCAATCAAACAAGGGCTTACAAACGGTCTAACTATCGCAAAAGTGCTTGAACTATTGTGTTTACATGGGGGAATACTTCTACTATCTGGTGGTCATCTAGAAATTTGAACCGGTGGAAGACTCCATGATATCTGCTCCAGCTTCGTCTTCAAAGTCGGGTTCACTTGGATCTGAATCGGTGTCGTCGATGATGATGTAGTTGTCCGGACATGCTACGTACTTCTCTTCCTTCCTGGATGCTAACTTCCCCTTGAGGTCTTCAATCTCCTGCTTAAGATCGCCATTGTGCCTCGCTAGAGCTACGATCTCGTCCATGTAGTCCTTGCATGTAGACTTCAGTTCTCCTTCTAGCTCGATGATCCTTGCCTTCGCATTCTTCAACTCTATCATATCATTGCACATCTGGTTCTCGTGGCGTCGAATGTGCTGGTTTAACTCCTGGATGAAAGATGCAATGGATCTATCCTTCTTGGTGCTGACTAACTCCCATTGTTCATCTCGGCGTCCGCAAATCTGGTAGATAGTGTCCTTGAGGTCTTCTTGATAAACTTCTCCAATGCGTCCCATGGTGATATGAGCTGCCATGCTCTTTCCCAGACTCCAGGTTGGTGCATTGAAAACACTATCTATAGGCTTCGTGATTGGCGCGAATGTCCTTCCCGGAACGTGAGCTTGAATCTTCCAGCGCTCCTCTTCAGGCAGAGTGGCGTTGAAGGTTCCCGTGAAGCTTGGTAATCCAATGTTCAGGTACTTGGTGACTTCCTTCAAGTGAAATCCAAATGGTGTGCCTTCATCCGGTTGAGCGTACTTAATCTTCGCGTTCGTCATCCTAAAAGAGTAGAAAAGATGAGAAGTTAGAAGATGAGAAGAGAATGGTGATCTATGGCTTTAACTTAGTGGTCGTGTCCTACAGTCAGCGTGTGCTCTGATACCATCTCTGTGGCGACCCGACCCGAATGGATCAAGTGCTCTGTGCTCAGGTGTCATCCCTGGATCAGTAATGCTGACACCACACAGTACATCGAAGGATTTATAGCAGAGTGGCAATCACACACTTATTACATCGTTGTCTCAAAGAGAACTTATTACAATAAATATGGCTTAAGGCCATCTAATAACGATAACAACGGAAGACTCGGAAGATAAATGGGTCCATCAACTCCAACGGCATCACTGAGTATAGAACCACGACCTAAAAGCACCTTACTCGTCGTCTGAAAAGTCTGCAACATGAGAAGTTGCAGCCCGAAAACGGGTCAGCACATGGAATATGCTGGCAATGTAACACATAGAGAGTAATGGAATGAAACAGCTATACTATATGCATATATGGCTGGTGGAAAGCTCTATGGTTACAGTTTTGTGTAAAGCCAGTTTTTTTCCCTACTGCAAAGGAATAAATTTATTTAACTATCATGGTAGTTGTTAAACATCGAGAATGGTTGACACCATTCCGATCCCAATTAAGTGAATATTTAAAACCCAACAACATTAATTAGAAGTAACATGATGAGATTCACATGATATTCAAGTACTAGATACTCAAGTTGTCCATAACCGGGGACACGGCTAATCATGATTAGTTTGTACACTCTGCAGAGGTTTGCGCACTTTTCCCCACATGACTCGATCGCCTCCGTTTGTTTTCTCACACTACATGGTGTTTGAGAAACGGATGACCGAGACATAGTCTTTCAGAAGTGCTAGCACCTTACATGTGGGGTAGACCGTACCACCCACAACCCCTACATCTGCTAGTCCACCCCGTAAGAGTTCGCACAAGTTAGTCAACTATGCCAGAGCCCATAGTAGCATGTGGCTGCACACGGAAGTTTCTAGCATGAATGATCTTATGATCCCTTTGAGCCTGGGTGGCGGTCCAAAATAAAACAGGCAAGTCCTGATAGACATCAGGTGCCTCAATCCACCCAGATGTGTGTTTAAGTTGCCACCTTAGATAAACCATTAAAATTATCAACTCACATCTGTCATGGATATCACTCACCCAATCCACGTCTACTAGCATAGCATGGCATAATAAGCAAACATAGAAGTAACTCCCAAAGGTTTCATAATAATACAGGTGATAGTTACTACCTCATCTACTTCCCATCCCACAGTTTAATTAGATCCTAATCATGCAATGTGAGAGGATTGATCTAATGCAATAAAACATGGATTGTAGAAAAGGTATGATCAAAGTGTTACTTGCCTTGCTGATGATCCGCGAGTCCTAGGGTTTCGAAGTAACAGGCGGCGCAATCCGGGTAATCTATCGCAGATAACAACAAGCACACAATAAGTACTCATCTAATGCACAGGTAAAACTCGAACAAGAGAACGAACCAGAAAGTTCAACTTAAGAACTCCGGTTGCAAAGAAAGAACGAACCGAACAAAGAAACAGAAAACAAATGGCGGAAGAAAACAACTCGGTTCTAGCAAGTTGAAACTAGGTCAAATATTACCGGGCAAAAACTTTTTTAAGTTGATTAGATGGAACGGCGGTTTCGAAACGAAACTCCAGGCGCTTGAATCACCTGATTCCGATAAACGAGCGAGAAGAAAGACTAGAACGAAGATCGGATCTGAGATCGCGATCGCGGAATAAATCCGACGAAAAGAAAAAGAAGAATGATTAAACGAACGGGCGTCATTAACCGGGGAATAATCGGTGATCACGTTCGTTGAGATGAACGGTCCAAAGAAGAACGAAAACCGATCTAGGGTTTTCAGAAAAGAAAACCGAAACAAAGAACGAAATAAAACCGGAACGGTTAAGAAAGAACCGGAACGGTTTAGAAGAAAACTGAACCGAGGGGAGAAAAAGAGACGCGGCGCGGGACAACCTCGGCGAGGCTCTGGCGAACGGCGGCGACGGCGGCTGTAGGGCGGCGGCGGCTATAGGGCGGCGGCGGCGGGTGAGGGGCACGGGGTGGGGCGCGGCTAAGGAGGAGAGGGGCTTGGGATTGATGTCAGGAGAGGGGGGGGGTTGGGGTGTATTTATATAGGTGGGGGGATTACTTGGGGTAGGGGGCAAGCAAAAGAGGGAAAACAAAACAGGAAAGGGGGGGGGGCTAACCGGCCTAGAGTCCCTCTGGGACTCGGCCTAGAGCGAGGGAGGCGGCGGCCTGGCGCTGTGCCTGGCGCGCGCGCTGGCTGGGGAGGCGGCCGGCTGGCCTAGGTCCCTTTTTTAACTGGATTCGCACGCAGAAAAACAAAAGAAAACTAAACTAAACGAACTCCAAAATTACTAAAGTAAATTTTCCCCGACTCCTAAAAATGAGTCGAACAAAATGAACTTTACTCCGGACCTAGAATGCAATTTTTGAAAACGCGCATTTTTCCCTATCCAAATAAAAGCAAACGAAACTCCGGCAAAACCAAAATTTGATTTATTCATTAAATCTTCATTTTTCCTAAATTTGGGAAAGTCATATTATTCCCTCTCTTATATTTTTGATATTGGAAAAATAATTGAAGATGAAATAAATAAATCAAATGATCCTCTTTTCGAAATTTGAGAAAACTCTCAAATATGAAAATAACAAAATCTCCAACTCTCTCTCCGAGGGTCCTTGAGTTGTGTGAAATTTCTAGGACCAACCAAAATGCAAGAAAATATGCTATGCATGATGATCTAGTGTAAAACATTCCAAATTGCAAATTTGGGATGTTACACTTCCGCATGTGCTTTGACTTGTATGCTCTGAATGTTGGGTCATGAGACCCATGTTTGTATTTTCTGGCTCTTCGGAGCCTAATGAATAAATACTTGAGTCATAGAGTTATGTTGTGATGCCATGTTGTATTTACACATATCGAGCATATTGTGTGTATGATTGAAATGCTTGGTATGTGTGGGATCCTACAACCTAGTTGTTCATCCTTGGTAGCCTCTCTTATGGGGAAATGTAGTCTTGTGCTTCCATGAGCCATAGTAGTCCGCTACAGCCCGGTTCACCGGAGTCCTGCTAGCCCAGCACTACTGTTCCGGAACACTTAGACTGGCCGACATGTGATTCACTTCGTTCCTGTGTCTGTCCCTTCGGGGAAATGTCACGCGGTGACATCCGGAGTCCTGCTAGCCTGCTACAGCTCGGGTTCCCGGAGTCATGTTAGCCCAGTTGCTACAGCCCGGATTCACACGCTGCTGACCGACATGCTCGATGTTGATTCATGTATGCCTGTCCCCGTAAGTTAGTGCCACTTTGGGTTCACGACTAGTCATGTCGGCCCGGGTTCTCTGTCATATGGATGCTAGCGACACTATCATATACATGATCCAAAAGGCGCAAACGGTCCCGGGCCATGGTAAGGCGACCCCCGTGGGGATACCGTGCGTGAGGCCGCAAAATGATATGAGGTGTTACAGGCTAGATCAGTGTGACTTAGAATCGGGGTCCTGATAGCTTTGGTATCAGAGCCTGACTGCCTATAGGATTACCAAGCCAAGATGGCCAAAGTCGTGTCTAGAAATGCTTTAGTTATATAAGGGAATTTATTGTGGATGGGAACGTAAGGCTCTTTTTACTCCTTATCCTCATGACCTTCTGATCTGAGTCATCTTATCTTTTCTACGGGGTTAAGAACTAGGCTTCTCTTCTATCTCTCAGGATGACGTGTTACTAAACCATAGTTGCCTAGGATTGTTGAGTTCAAGCGTCAGTTCAGTTCCTACTACTTCCATATGTTCATAGCTGGCCTCAGAACCTTGATATTGTGATGTTGAGTGGTTATGCCACCATTTTGCAGGATGTCTCAAATCTTTTGAGCATTTACAGCTGTTATGCTGTCCGAGTCATCCCAGGTTTCTAAACAGTCTGATGCATCTGCAAATCCCTTCCTCCCGTTCCTGATGTCCTTTTGGGCCAGATTAAGCACACTAATCGGTGAGTTGAGGTACTCTATTGCCTCGACATATATGTTGGAGTTGTTATTTTGACACTAGGGTATCTTAGAATTAGTAATCTAGCCATGTTTGGTGTTCCCAGTGTGATGATTCTGGCCACCATTCTCGAAAGCATCCCGTGATGTTATTTAGTTAGTAGGTATTCTACTCCTGGGTTTTCAACCCGAGATTCACCCTACTTCATGTTGTTAGTATTTGCTAGTTCCCTTAAGATATTAGTAACCTTGTGATAGTCCTCAAGGTCCGTGGTATATCATTCTTCCAAATACCATGAACCATTCTTGGCAGGAGTTCTTTTGAACCAAAAGATCACAATCAGAGTACTCTTGATGAGTTCTCTGTTCAACAGTTGTGACTCTGCCAATCCTACCTCTCTGCATGGGTTATCCGGAAGAAACATGTTGAACTTGGTTCGACATACTAATCTATGTCTCCACAACTCAGAAGGTTATACATTCCTTGAGTTGACCCTCCTCAGATGTATTCCAACCCTATATCACTTGATAGTCAGGAATAGTTGTGCATTCATGTTCATCGATGCCTATTATTCTTGTGGTCCGTCAAGCCATTCTATTCTGGAATGACTAGGAGAAACAAACTCCAGCACCTCATCCATTTCATGGATTGGTCAAAGTAGTTGTATTACTCAGATCAAAATTCCAATCCAGCTTTTGTTCTGCTCTACCTCGGAGTATTACCCCCTTTATGTCAGGATTGCCATGAGAATTGCACCACCTCTTATGAATTCTTGACAAAGTGATAATTCTCGCCATCATTATCCATTCCTCAGTCCCGTGTTGTTGTAACCGGAATGCCGACAAGTGAACTGTGCTGTGTGAAATCAATACTCCTAGCAACCTCATTGCTTGGTAGTTAATGGACAATAATCTCATTCTTAGCGTGTTGGTTATTGAATCGCTATTCTAGGATTGATCGTGCTACCTAGTCCTTATTTCTGGTGCACTCTTTGATCAATGAGTTAGGATTTTGTCAAACCCTTGCTATGTTGATCATATCATCTTGCCCTGAAAAGCAAGATTGTTCTCGAGCTTAATAACATATCGGTGGGTTGTGATTTTCCAAATATCTTCTTGGAAGTATCACCAGGTTGTCCCCTGACCCCTATGTTGAGCTCGTGATGGTTTCTTGTAACCAACCCTTCTCCAAGAATCTGTGTTGCATACCCCTGAGTTAGTTGGTTAAGCTAAACAACAACTTGGAGAGTTGGAAGATAAAATCTTGTCCGACCTAGCTCATCACTAAGGGATATCTTGTATGTGTGTTGAAGGAAGCTAGTATTTTCATCGATTAACCCTCGTGATCAGTTAATGGGACCTATCACCTTATCCAACATTTGATTTGAGTATGGGCTATCGTCAAATCAAATCAGAACCAACGATATTCGTAATGATGTCTTACTTGTGGTTGTTTCCTCGAGCATACACCATTATATTCTTTGGGTTTGACCAATGCTATCGCTTTGTTCACATAGTTGTGGAATTCCATCTTCATGGAAATTTGGATGACCTGTTGTTGAGTCCATCGGCAATATTTTCATCTTGTCCATGATTCATGTTGAACATTAAGCTAGTGTTGGAAACTTTGAAAGCATTTCTTCATGCTATCTCATGAAGCATATGCTCGGATGAAAGACGTAACTTCCTCTAATACATGTGCATTGAAGCAGGTTGCCTCCGTGAATTCAAGAAAGTCAATGTTGTTTCCTCTGGAATCATCCCAAGTCAGCCATGCACGTGCAAAGTATTCTGTGGTATGTTAGACTGATCATCTTCATTCCATATGAATTCTATAGCACACTAAGCCACTGATTGATTTGTTCAAGGATAATAAGTTCTAAGTGCTAGTCCTGAAGGTACCAGACGGATTTGTACAAGATTCTGTTATCCTCGATGATGGTTCCCAACCAGAACTCGGTAGTGTTTTATTATAAGACTACCATGTGGTCATGCTTGTCTAGGATAGTGTGTTCACAGGTGTGTAGCAGAACCAGCTCATGTTTTGGAGCTTGCTATCGTAGTTCATTTCCCGAGAATCTCGCAACGTCATCTTGTCGATTTGTGTTGCAACCTTCCATTCTTCTTTCCAGACCCAATGAGTCTGGATTATTCTGACACCAACAAGATCTGAATCTCAGGCAGATACGATGGTTGGAACATTTCCTAGGAACTATCATATTGGTCTCTTTGTAACCCAGTAAAGTGGATGTCGTGGCCAACACACCCAGCCGGAAGACCTATTATTGTAGTATCTTGATTGAGTAAGTTGGCCACCTCCCCATAAGGATTTCATAGGATTTACTCCAGTAGTTATTCCTTATGGATTCCTGAGCTCCCAGAGTCCGACCTGCTACTTGATGTTCTAGATACCAAACCATTTCAATGAATGGGTTAGGCTAGCACATCAAGGAGAACATTAGAAGCGGAGTGCTAAATGTCTCTCGGTCGATCATCCAGATTTTGATTCCTTGGCCTCGCTAAGGTGAAATCTAAGAAGGTGTTATCTTCCTTTGCATCTGCATCCTCCACCATTATTCATCATGGTAGTATGTTGTGTTGCCAGGATCCTTGACACAGATATTGGTAAAACTTGATGAATATGGAAATGCTCAAGTTCTTGAGAGCACACGCAAGCACTAGGACATATCGTCGGCATTAATTGGGATCCGCTCTCAGTTTCTTCGATTATGCCATAACCTTTCTAACAGTGGAATCACTCTCTACTGTTGAGTTTCTCCACAGTTACTAGAATCATTCCCAGCATTTGCATTTTGTTCCTAGCTTGCACCGCCATTGTGCCATTCAACCTTGGACTACCCTTCTCGGTAATTTTTGGTCAGGATCACCTTCAAAAGTGGTCCTACCATGGGTCCCATCCATTTCCGATGATAAGCAAAACCATCCCTTGCGTTATCTTCAACAAGGTAGCCCACATCATCCATTCTAGTCCGGGTATGCCATCCCTTTGTACTCCGCTAAACGATTGTTGGTGAATTGCCTCAGGGTGGTGTAGAGAATTTCAATGATCTCTGAATCAAAAGTAATTCTTTTTGCCACCTCAGGTAATGATTCTACGAGTCACCTCATCCAACATGTTTCGTTGGGGTATCATGGCAACTCAACTCCTCGCTACGTTGACAACCGTTCACTACCTTCTTAAGTGTGGAATTGTTGCCTACCTAGTGAACCTTCGTCATCCATTTCACTCCATTCCTTTGGATGTATGTTTCATGTCTCAGCTCGAGAGATGTTTCAATGTCTCATTTCGTGAGTTGATCATCAGCTGTTCAATCTTCGAGAAGGTCGATCCTTCTAGAGTTTTTCCTCTTCCTCGCGTTGTCATGTTGGTTGGAGTTCTCAGAGCAAGACATTGAGACAAAGATGATGATTGAATGAACGTTCTCACGAAGTGCAACCTGGATCATGAAGATTGTGTTAGTCTGCGTCCCCCCTTCATCTTACCCTACGCTTGAATCTCGGGACGAGATTCTTGTTTAGTGGGGGTGAGCTGTCACATCCCTAGTTCTAGTAATACCTAGTGCTAGCATCTGGTGTTGCATCATGTTTACTTTTCACAGAAAGTTGAAATGGGGATGACAGAACCCCCAGCACCCCCCTGAAACCAACTAGGGTTTACTAAAATTATTTTCAATGAACCTAAAATGCCCTTGTAAAATGTTCATCATCTTTGCCTTGGTCTAAAACCTTTGACAAAAATGGTGCACACTTTTCTAGGACAATAGAGGGTTACTGAATTAAATCATATAGTATTTGCATTTGGGCATTTAAATGCTATAAAATATTTTAAATGCTCAAGTAATCATAAACTAAAATGTTTACTGTTGGATATATTCTAAACAGTAGCCATGATTAGTTTCATGATTTTTGGAAATGCCCTGGCATTTTTAATAAAGTCCTAAACTAACAGCAAAATAGAAAACAAAAGAAAAATAGAAAGGAAGGAAACCTACCTAACTTACCTGTGCAGCCCACCTGGCCCAGCACTGTGGCTGAGGCCCAGCCCAACTCCCCACCGTCTTCAACCTCTGCCAGTAGGCAGAGGCGTGTCGATGCGCGCGCCCCCGAGCTCCACCTCCTGCTTCCACCTGGGGCCCCAATCCTTCCCTCGTTGCCGCTCTGGACCCCTCTCTCCTCTCCCTCACTCGCTGCTCTCCCTCCCCTCCTCTGTTTCTCTTACGCGCAGCCATCGCCGCCGACGAGCACCGCCGTGGCCACAGCCACAGCCACTGCCTCGCCTCGCCGATGCTCTCAGAGGCTCCGCCGCAACCTCTTCTCCCTCCTCACCGAGCTACACAAGCCAGGACGACCCCAGGATGACGGCTTTGGCCTTTTTCCCCGACCACGGCCGCCGGATGCCACCATCCGATTCGCTGTCTCCGCCGCCTCCCCGAGCACACTGAGCTGCTCTACGACCTTGCCATGAGGCCCTGCTCCTTCTCCCCCTCTCCGTTTTCCCCTCATGCGCCGTAGTCGTTGCCTCGTCTGCAACCGAACGCGCCGCTGCTCGCGCTCGTCTTTGGTGATGCTCCGGTGACCATTTGGTCCCGGGCATGCGCCCATGGAACTCACCGCACCACGTAGACGCCGTAGGTGCTAAACGCACATCGCCACGGCCACCGCAACTGCGTCCCCGCTCGCGCCCGAACTCCGGCGACCGCAACCGAGCTTGCCGCCGTTGACTCCGACCACCCCAAGCCCGGAGACCACCACCATCCGACGCACCATCGCACCAGCTCTCCGTAGGGCCAAAGGGTGCACCGAACGGTGCACCGTAGGCGAAACCCGAGCCCCTCCAGTGTGCCTCCGCCACGTTTTTGGTCGCCGCCGGCGTAACTCCGGTGACGCTGACGTGCCGATGTCATTAGCCACTAATGACCCAGCTAACTAACCCCCTCTCTCACTGACTATGGGCCCCACGCCTTAATTAACCCCAGATTTATTCCCTGTTTAGTTTAGGTTAATATAGCCGGCCCCACATGTCATTTGACCATGCCACATCAACGTTGACCCGGACCCACTGGTCAGCCTCTATCCCTTCCCAATTACACTGACGTGCGGGACCCACTGGTCAGGTTTGACCTGGACCATCCCAGTTGACCTGCTGACATCAGCCTTGCGCAATGCTGACGTAGTAAAGCATTTTCTGGATTTAAGTTTATTCAGGAAATTCCAGAAAATGCTATAAACTTCAAAAAATCATAGAAATTAATCTGTAACTCCAAATGAAAAGATCTATATATGTAAAATGATCAGAAAAATCCAATCTATCCATATATACTGGTTTCATGCATGTTTGAGCAACTTAACCTTGATGTTCATATCAAAAAATTATAATGCACTTTATGAATTCATAGTTGAGTTTGAATTTGAATCTTTGGTTCAAATAAGCTCAAACTCTTCTGTTCTTAGCTGCATTAGCTCAAATCACAGCATATTGCCATGTCATGATCATGCATCGTATTTTGGCATTGCATTGATTGTGTTCTTTCTCAGTTGCTGGTGTTTGTCCCCTCTCGGTAGACGTGTATCGATGATGTGGCCGATGACACTGATGAAGAACTATATTATCTTCAGAAGTGCCAGGCAAGCAAAACCCCCTTGTTCATTCCGATACAATCCCACTCTCTTGCTCCTTCTCTCTTTTACTGCATTAGGATAACAACGATTCAACTGTTACATGCTGCGGTAATTGAACCCCTTTCCTCTGCATGACCTGTCATTGCCATAGTAAATAGATGAAACCCACTAGCATGAGTAGGAGTTGTTTGAGCCCTGATGTGCCTACTCATTCATGCTTGTTGTCATGCCTACTACTGCTTAGAGTTGAGTCATGTCTGATTCATTGGGGATGAATTGGAAAGTTGTGAACATGTCCTACTGTTGAGAGCTAAGTGTGTGAACACGATTTGGTAAAGGTAGCGGTGAGAGGCCATGTAGGAGTACATGGTGGGTTGTCTCATGGTAGCCATCCTTAGGAACTAAGTTCTGTGTTTGTGATCCATGAACAGTTACTACCACACATTGGGTTCCGGTAACTCGACCCCTCTCGACTTATTAATCAACTTGATCACTGTCTAGGAGTTGCAACTAGTTTCTGGTGTTTGTAGTTAGTGTTAGTAGTCTACCAAGTGGCACCCGGTACAGGTGAGCTTGGGACAGACTAGGCACAGTGGCACGGTGTACCAAGTTGCACCCGGATGGTGGGCTTGGGAACCCTGCTCACATCGTTTGGGGCCGTGAGCGACACCCCGGCCGGATATACTTGCGGATGGAACCCAAATAGGCGATAAACCTGGATGAGAGACTTGTGTGATTAGTCAGGTCGTGGCCGACTCCCTCACCAGGCTTCCGCTTGAAGGTTGCCGAGATACACGACATGTACATGGTGGTAAGTGGCGGGAGCATGTGTGAAGAAGTACACCCCTGCAGGGTTAACATCATCTATTCGAATAGCCATGTCCACGGAAAAGGACTTCTGGGTTGCCTGTACAGTTCATAGACAAGTGAAAGTGGATAATCTAAAATGCACAAGATAAGTGTGAGTGCTATGGATGGCATTCTCGTAGGGAGACGGGAGCGGATCCATAGTGGTTTATTGGTATGGTGAATTTGTAGACTCGTGTGCGCCACCTCAAAAGAGTTACTTGTAGTCGTAGTTCAGGTTAGCTACTGAGTCAAAGCTGGCTTGCTGCAGTTAAACTCCACCACCCCCTTTGTTGATACCGATGCATATGTAGATAGTTCTGATGTAAGTATTGTTGGGTACACTTGTACTCACGTTTGCTTATTTTATGTTTCGCAGAGAGACTTCAGTCTCGCTAGTAGTTCCACGTGGACTTCGACG
The DNA here is from genome assembly GCF_056163025.1 of Triticum urartu. Classification (NCBI taxonomy): domain Eukaryota; kingdom Viridiplantae; phylum Streptophyta; class Magnoliopsida; order Poales; family Poaceae; genus Triticum; species Triticum urartu. The sequence continues at coordinate 118,596,683 of NC_141875.1, read as the reverse complement.
TTTAGCTTGATACCTCAGCTACGATCTTGTGCCCTCGGCAGGATCTGGTAGATAGATAGGCTTCTCAGCCTTTTCCATTTGTAGAAGTCTGTACTTAGACATGTTAAGCTTCCGCATGTGCTTTGACTTGTATGCTCTGAATGTTGGGTCATGAGACCCATGTTTGTATTTTCTGGCTCTTCAGAGCCTAATGAATAAATACTTGAGTCGTAGAGTTATGTTGTGATGCCATGTTGTATTTACACATATCGAGCATATTGTTTGTATGATTGAAATGCTTGGTATGTGTGGGATCCGACAACCTAGTTGTTCATCCTTGGTAGCCTCTCTTATGGGGAAATGTAGTCTTGTGCTTCCATGAGCCATAGTAGTTCGCTACAGCCTGGTTCACCAGAGTCCTGCTAGCCCAGCACTACTGCTCCGGAACACTTAGACTGGCCGGCATGTGATTCACTTCGTTCCTGTGTCTGTCCCTTCGGGGAAATGTCACACGGTGACATCCGGAGTCCTGCTAGCCTACCATAGCCCGGGTTCCCGGCGTTCTGTTAGCCCAGTTGCTACAGCCCGGATTCACACGCTGCTGGCCGACATGCTCGATGTTGATTCATGTATGCCTGTCCCCGTAAGTTAGTGCCACTTTGGGTTCACGACTTGTCATGTTGGCCCGGGTTCTCTGTCATATGGATGCTAGCGATACTATCATATACATGAGCCAAAAGGCGCAAACGGTCCCGGGCCATGGTAAGGCGACACCCGTGGGGATACCGTGCGTGAGGCTGCAAAGTGATATGAGGTGTTACAGGCTAGATCGGTGTGACTTAGAATCGGGGTCCTGACACCCTAGCATTTAAATATTAATTTAATTTCGAATTGAATTAAATCCCAATTAGAAAATCATTAAAACTTTAAAAAATAATAAAAAATAATCTGTAGCTCAGATGAAAATACTTTGTACATGAAAGTTGCTCAGAACGACGAGACAAATCCAGATATGTAGCCCGTTCGTCCGCCGCACATCCCTAGCATAGCAAACACGCAACTTTTCCCCTCTGGTTCATCTGTCCGAAAATGCAAAACTCTAGGGATAATTTCCCGAATTCCCCCCCCCCTTCGACGGTTTCACCTCTTACTGCGTTAGGACACACCTGGCACCATTACTTGTCATGTCATGCATCGATATGCATCAGTTTGCATTGTATTAATTGTTTCTTCCCCCTCTTCTCTCCGGTAGACTACGAGACTGACGGCGCTGCTTGTGTCCCGATCGACTACTGTGTTGATGACCCCTCCTTTCCAGTGCAACCAGGCAAGCCCCCCCTTGATCAACCCGATATCGCCTATTCTTCTCTCTACTGCTTGCATTAGAGTAGTGTAGCATGATACTGCTTTCCGTTAATCCTATTCTGATGCATAGCCTGTCTTTGCTACTACTGTTGTTACCTTTACCTGCAATCCTAAATGCTTAGTATAGGATGCTAGTATTCCATCAATTGCCCTACATTCTTGTCTGTCTGCCATGCTATACTATAGGGCCGTGATCACTCGGGAGGTGATCACGGGTATATACATACTACACTATTATATATGATACATGTGGTGACTAAAGTCGGCTCGGCTCGTAGATTACCATCAAGTGATTCCGATGTGGGGGGTTGAAAGGACATGTGGCTCCATCCAGGTAGTGGTGGGCCTGAGTTCCCGACAGCCCCCAACTATTACTTTGTGGCGGAGCGACAGGGCAGGTTGAGACCACCTAGGAGAGAGATGGGTCTGGCCCTGGTCGGCATCCGCGGTTACTTCAAAATAACACGCTTAACGAGATCTTGGTATTTGATCTGAGTCTGGCCACTGGCCTATACGCACTAACCAACTACGCGGGAACAATTATGGGCACTCGACGTCGTGGTATCAGTTGAAGCCTTTGTGACGTTAGCGACAGAGCGGCGTGCGCCGGGTTGGACCGCGTAACGCAACTTCCTATGTAATGGAGGTTGCTAGGTCTGCTCACCGGCCGCGTACGCAACATGTAGGTGTGCAATGGGCGATGGGCCCAGACCCCTGCGTGCATAGGATTTGGACCGGTGTGCTAACCTCTCTGTTGTGCCTAGGTAGGGTTGCGACGTGTTGACCTTCCGAGGCTGGGCATGACCCAGGAAAGTGTGTTCGGCCTAAGGGGATCGAGCGTGTTGGGAAATGCGGTGCACCCCTGCAGGGAAGTTTATCTATTTGAATAGCCGTGTCCCTCGGTAAAAGGACGACCTGGAGTTGTACCTTGACCTTATGACCACTAGAATCGGATACTTAATAAAACACACCCTTCCAATTGCCAGATATAACCCGGTGATCGCTCTCTCATAGGGCGGCGAGGGGAGGATCGCCGGGTAGGATTATGCTATACGATGATACTTGGTGAACTTACCATCTACTCTCTTCTATATTCTTCAAGGTGGAGGCTGCCAGAAGCGTAGTCTTCGATAGGACTAGCTATCCCCCTCTTATTCTGGCATTCTGCAGTTCAGTCCACAGATACTACCCATTTCATTGATACCAATGCATATGTAGTGTAGCTCCTTGCTTGCGAGTACTTTGGATGAGTACTCACGGTTGCTTTGCTCCCCCTTTTCCCCCTTTCTATACCCGGTTGTTGCGACCAGATGATGGAGTCCAGGAGCCAGAGGATCCCGAGGATGATTCTACATGGAGTTCGACTTCGAGGAGTAGTTAGGAGGTCCCAGGCAGGAGGCCTTGCCTTTTCGATCATTGCTTTTTTGTGCTAGCCTTCTTAAGGAAAACTTGTTTAACCTTATGTCTGTACTCAGATATTATTGCTTCCACTGACTTGTGTATTCGAGCTTATGTATTTGAGCCTTTGAGGCCCCTGGCTTGTTGTCGGTGTAGTAGAGTAGGGGTACCCTAGTATCCCGAACTTGTGCACGGGCAGTCGCAGCATCCCGCGGCAAGGCTTGCCGGGTGACCGCCAAGGTCCTCCGTGGTTCCTTTGGAGCCATTCAAGAACAAAGTATCCAAGTCAAAGAGACAAGACCCCGGGAAGAGGAGCTTGCTGGGAAGGCCGACCCAGGCACCTCAAGACCCTGGCAAGAGGAGCTTGCTGGGAAGGCCAGCCAAGGCATCTCAAGGAACTTGCCGCGACGCACCTCATGTCCCGGCAAGGCCCAGTGAGCGACAAGCTCCCGGACGCGACAAGACAACGACCGCGGCAAGGCGCTTGCCGCGGCAAGCCACCACCCCATGCCCGCGCTCCAGCACATCCACCAACGTGTCGCTCTGGGACCCTTCCAGGCGTACGTGGCGGGAGGCTGTGCAGCCAGCGGCGCGCGGTGGCAAGCGGCGCTGACAAGATTGCCATCGTGGCGGGCGGTGGCGTCCCTGACGGTCCCTTTTTGCACTGTTTAGGCGACACAGACGGGCATTTAATGCCCTTGTCCCCTGCCGTCAGGGTTAGGTATGGTACACTGTAGCAGGTAGCTGTACCTACTGCAGCGCCTTTCTAGTTTTACCCTTTGCCTCCGTTGCCACCTGTCGGTGACCCCTTGAGCATATAAAAGGAGGCCCGGGCGCAACGTAGAGGGGGTTAGCTAGTTCAGAGAACACTCACGCTCGGTCTCGTTAGCTGCTGGTGTGTACTGTAGCACTCCGCGCTCTCGAGCAAGAAATCAATACAAACCACAAAGCAGGAGTAGGGTTTTACGCATCCGTGCGGCCCGAACCTGGGTAAACCGCTCGTGTGCTTCGCCTCGATCCGCTCTTTGCACGATCTCCGCCCCCGCCGAACCGAAAGGGACCCGGTCCGCTGGTCCCATAGGTGCCCGTGGATCAGTACCCCGGCATCTTTGGCGCGCCAGGTAGGGGGCGTTGAGGTTGTGTGAACCAGATCCGGCGTTCACGCGAGCTAGATCTTCATCATCTTCATCGACATGCCGTCGAAGAAGAAGACTTCGGAGGCGGCTGCTCCGTCCGCGCCGAGCCCACCACCGCCGGAGCAAACGGCTGATGGGGCAGGCGCCGGCGGAAGAACGGGCGTTGACGAGGGAGCTCATGGTGCTGCCAGGTCCAAGGACAAGGCTGCGCTGCCCATCGGCGGTGTAGCCGGCTCCCACAACGACCGGGCACACTCCAAGACCTCGGCGTCCGTACATGCACCGCGCTCATCTCAGGAGGCGCGGGACCGGCAGCGTCATGGTGCTCACAGTACCATGCGTTTGCTGGACCAAGATCGAGCTGGTGGATCTCGGAGTGCTCAAGACCACCATGCACGCCAACCTGCTGGCGCGAGCGAGACACGGTCGCCTGGACGGGACACTGCTCCTTCTAACATAGTTAGAAGTCCGAGCATATCCCGCTCCTCGCACCGTTCGCCACCGCCACCCGCCACTGCAGCAGAAGCTTTGGCGCGAGCTCAACTACTCCTAGACTACCCTCCAACGGCGAACAAGATCGACGATTGGAGGGCTACCATTCAGAGTCTCATCGGCTTCGCCAACGGCGACACTCAACGGCAGCCGAGCACGTCGCAGCCGCAGCCAGTCAGCCAGGCACGAGCCGGTGGCGATAAGACCGGTGGGGGTGCAACCTCTGTGCACTCTCCGCCCCGAAGGCCAAGATCGCCGACTCGCTGGATCCACCTCGACAGCGACTCCACCGCGTCATCAGATCCGCGAGCTCATCGCGATCAGCGCCAAGTTCTTCAAGAACGACAACAAGAGGACGCTCGTACTCGCATTGAGCGCCAAAGAGAAGCGCGGCGTCAATCAGACCAGCGTGCTGGGCCGTCTGTCGACATGCATGCGCCAAGGGAACCAGGCGACTTGCTGTACGCGGTAGGTTGCCCTGCGTTCACTCGTGAGCTGCGGCAAGTCCAGTGGCCCAGCACGAAGAATTTCAAACCAGATGTACCAGAGAAGTACAACGGCAAGACGCATCCGTCGGAGTTCCTCAGCATCTACACCATCGCGGTGCAGGCTGCCGGGGGGCGGGACGACAAGATCCTTGCCAACTACTTCCCGCTGGTGCTCAAGCCCAATGTCAGGTCCTGGCTCATGCACTTGCCGGACAACTCCATATCCTCCTGGGCAGACCTATGCCATCAGTTTGTCGGCGCCTTTACAGGCGGCCACAAACCTCATGGCCAAGAGAGTGACCTTCATCTGCTCGCCCAGAAGGAAGGAGAGCCCTTGCGCAAGTACATTCAGAGGTTCAGCCGTGTACAGTACAACATCCCAGATGTCCACCCCGCTGCGGTCATCAGCGCGTTCCATCAGAATGTGCGTAATCGCAGGATGCGGGAGGAGATGGCGATGTGCAGGATCAGAGACGTCAGTGAGCTGTATGCCCTGGCCGACAAGTGTGCACGTGCTGAGGAAGGGAGGAAACTCCCTGGAGAGAATACAAGAGCAGAAGGATCTGACAGTGAGGATGCTGCCCCGGCAAAGAAAAACCGGTGGCGAAACAGGAAGAAGAAAGGCAAAGATGTGCTAGTCGTTGAGCAGTCCGGCAACGAAGGTGGCGCCAAGAAAGCCAAGGCTGGTAGCTCCGGCAAGGAGATTGCCGCATGCACCAACTGCCAGGCTGTGGCAGTCGCCGACAAGCAGGACGGCACCGACAAGTAGTACTGCAAGATTCACCGCACCAAGGGCCATGACCTCCAGAGCTGCAAGAAAGTCGAGCAGCTTGTTCAGCAGCAAAAGTCTGAATACGAGCGATGCGACAAGGAGAGGGCCCAAGGAGGTGCTGGAGAATCCGGCAAGAAGCGCGCCGGCTGGGGAGGACGCCGCGGCAAGGCCAAGCAGCGGCAAGGAGACAGACCTCCCCGTGGCCGCGACAACGATGAAGACGACGACGACGAAGACATGGATGATGTCGAGACCAGTGAGCAGGAGTTCCAGAAAGCCACAGAAGTCTTGTGCGTTGACGGCGGTGCTTCTCTGCATACTTCGCACCGCCAACTCAAGCAGTGGGCGCGGGAATTCAATGCAGCAGAACCACCCGTCGAGTCATGCAAGCTTCTGAAATGGTCCAGCACGCCTATCATCTTTGATATTGAGGACCACCCTGATCGCACAACTGCGGTCGGGTACTTGCCGATGTTGGTTTCACCAACTATCCGCAACCTCAAGGTCACTAAGATGTTAGTTGACGGCGGGGCCGGCTTGAACCTGATCTCCTCCGCTGTACTCCAGAAACTCCAGATCCCTGACAGCGAGCTTGAAGAAACCGGCACATTCCAAGGAATCAACCCGGGAAGGAGCAAGCCGAAGGGGAAGGTCACATTGCCAGTAACATTTGGCAGCGAGCTGAACTTCAGGACTGAGAGGGTCACTTTTGACGTTGCCGATATTCCATTGCCTTACAATGGGATACTTGGCCGTCCAGCACTCGCCAAGTTCATGGCGGCCTCTCACTACACATACAACATGCTGAAGATGCCAGGCCCAATAAGCGTCATCTCTGTCCCTGGCGACAAGAAGGATGCTCTTATCTGCACCGACAAGATCTACCGGGAAGCAGCAGCCGCAGAAGATCGTGAGTCACTTACCGCTGAAGCTCCCGAGGGGAAGAAGACCAAGTCCGGCAAGAGTTCTGATGCCCACTCCGGCAAGCGCACCTCTTCGGAGTGCTGCGCTGCCGTCGAGGACGCACCATCGAGCTCCACTGGCAAGTGTAAGAAGACGATGGCAGCTCCGCCAGAGACCAAAAAGGTGTCCGCCAAGGAGGACGGCACTGGTGGTACCTTCACCATCAGTGCCACTCTCAACCCTAAATAGGAAAGCGCCCTCATTGCTTTCCTGTGGGCGAATGTTGATGTGTTTGCGTGGTAGCCGTCTGACATCCCCGGTGTTCCCAGGAAAGTAATTGAGCATCATCTTGCCGTTTGTCCTCATGCGCGGCCCGTCAAGCAGAAGGTCAGGAAGCAAGCAGTGGAGCACCAAGAATTCATCGCAGAAGAGATCAAGAAGTTGGAAGCAGCAGGACTTGTCAGAGGAGTGCTCCATCCTACGTGGTTGGCCAATCCTGTAGTCGTGCGCAAGGCAAACGGGAAATGGAGACTTTGTATTGATTTTACCGATGTTAACAAAGCTTGTCCCAAAGACCCATTTCCTTTGCCGCGCATTGACCAGATTGTTGACTCCACAGCCGGATGTGATTTGCTTTCATTTCTTGACGCATACTCAGGATATCATCAGATCTTCATGGCAGAAGAGGATGAGGAGAAGACCGCATTTATTACTCCATGTGGCACGTACTATTTCATACGGATGCCTTTCGGATTAAAAAATGCCGGTTCGACATTTGCAAGAGTAGTCCATGTCGCTCTTGAGCCGCAAATACACAAAAATGTGGAAGCCTACATGGATGACATAGTGGTCAAGAGCAAGGACAAGGCAACTCTGATTCGAGATTTAGACAAGACCTTTGCAAATCTGCGCAAGATCAGCCTCAAGCTCAACCCAGAGAAGTGTGTGTTTGGAGTCCCCTCCGGCAAGCTTCTCGGGTTCTTCGTGTCTCAGTGGGGAATTGAAGCCAATCCCGACAAGATCAAGGCCATTGAGCAGATTGAAGCACCAAAGCGCGTCAAGGATGTACAAAGACTTGCCGGTTGCGTGGCTGCTCTCAGCAGGTTTATCTCTAGGTCTGCTGAGCGCGCCCTGCCGTTTTTCAAATTATTGAAAAAGGCAGGTCCAATGAAATGGACTCCGGAAGCAGAGGCTGCGCTGCAAGACTTGAAGAGATACCTGTCCTCCCCTCCAATACTTGTCGCACCTAAGCCACAAGAGAAGTTGCTGCTGTATATAGCGGCAACCAATCAAGTGGTTAGTGCTGCGTTAGTAGCGGAGAGGGAGGCAGATGACGAGCCAGCAACCACGGCAAGCGCATCCAGCGACAAGCAAGGGGCTTCCCCGACAAGCTCTGGTCCCGACAAAGATGGATCTGCGCAGATGTGCGAAGAGATATAGAAGAAAATGGTGCAGCGCCCAGTCTACTTTGTCAGTTCCCTTCTGCAGGGGGCTAGGTCAAGGTACTCTGGCGTGCAGAAATTGCTTTTCGGCCTTCTCATGGCCTCGAGAAAGCTGCGCCATTACTTCCAAGCACATGAGATCACAGTTGTCACTCGCTTTCCGCTGAAGAGGATACTGCAGAATCCAGAAGCGACATGTAGGATTGTTGAGTGGGCACTGGAACTGTCAAGCTTTGGCCTTAAGTTTGAGAGTACTTCAACTATCCAAAGCAGAGCATTGGCAGAATTCATAGCAGAATGGACACCAACACCAGATGAAGAAATTCCAGAAACGAGCATCCCTGACAAGGAAGCAGGCAAAGAGTGGCTGATGTACTTTGATGGTGCCTTTTCGCTGCAAGGCGCCGGCGTGCTGCTTGTCGCACCCACCGGAGAGCACCTCAAGTACGTAGTCCAGATGCACTTTCCCAAGGAGCAAGCAACAAACAATACTGCAGAGTATGAAGGCTTGCTTGCCGGTCTCAAGATCGCGGCAGACCTTGGGATCAAGAAGCTCATTGTCAGGGGTGACTCGCAGCTTGTCGTCTGCCAAGTGAACAAGAGCTATCAAAGTCCGTTGATGGAAGCTTACGTCGACGAAGTGAGAAAGCTAGAAGAGCACTTTGACGGCCTACAAATGGAGTATGTTCCAAGAGCTCAGAACGCCATTGCCGATGGCCTGTCAAAGTGCGCCGCACTTAAGTTACCTGTGGAACCAGGGATCTTTGTGCTCAAGCTGACTCAACCGTCCGTAACGCCATCAACTGGACAGAGCAAGAAGAGGAAGTTGATTTCTGGTGACTATTTGCCAGTAGAGCTTCCCGAAGCCGCCGCCAAGAAGGTCCCCAAGATCAACGCCAAGAGCGCTGAGGAGCAGTCTGCTCCGGCAAACCCTGGGGTTTGTTCCATTGAAGCAGAAGCTCCCGACAAGTTTTGCTCCGGCAAGCTTGCCGGGGAACGTCACGCTCCGGCAGAATCGCAGGTTCTCGCCGTAGAAGCGGATGTTCCCGCAGCAGTCCCCAAGATCAACGCCAAGAGCGCTGAGGAGCAGTCTGCTCCGGCAAACCCCAGGGTTTGTTCCGTTGAAGCAGAAACTCCCGGCAAGTTTTGCTCCGGCAAGCTTGCCGGGGAACGTCAAGCTCCGGCAGAGCCGCAGGTTCTCGCCGTAGAAGCGGACGTTCCCGCAGCAGCAGATTTGCCTTTAGTCCTTGTTGTCGAGCCACAAGCTCCAGCATGGGCGCAGGAGATTGTTCGTTTCCTTCAGACAGGAGAACTTCCCGAAGAACAAGAAGAAGCGGAAAGAGTAGCCCGGCAGTCAAGTATGTACCAGTTTGTCGACAAGACACTGTACAGAAGAAGACTCAATGGTGTGAAATTGAAGTGTATTCACCGGGAAGACGGACAAAAGCTGTTGGCAGAGATACATGGAGGCATATGTGGTCACCACATTGGTGCAAGAGCACTTGTCGGCAAAGCATTCCGGCAAGGTTTCTTTTGGCCGACAGCCCTCCAGGATGCAACTGCACAAGTAACCAAGTGTGAAGCGTGCCAGTTCCATTCCAAGCAGATACACCAACCAGATCAAGCTCTCCAGACGATCCCTTTATCTTGGCCATTTTCGGTCTGGGGGCTCGACATCCTCGGCCCCTTTCCCCGAGCAGTCGGGGGCTTTGAGTACTTGTACGTAGCAATCGACAAGTTCACAAAGTGGCCGGAAGTGGAACCGGTGAGGAAGGTGACAGCACAGTCAGCAGTCAAGTTCTTCAAGTCGATTGTTTGCCGCTTCGGGATCCCTAGCAGGATAATCACCGACAACGGTACGCAATTCACGAGCCGCACCTTCATGCAGTACGTCCAAGATCTTGGCGCCAAGGTCTGCTTTGCTTCTGTTGCTCACCCGAGAAGCAACGGTCAAGCGGAGAGGGCAAATGCTGAAGTGCTGCGTGGGCTCAAGACCAGGACTTTCGACAAGCTGCACAAGTGCGGAAGAAACTGGATCGAGGAGCTGCCGGTGGTTCTTTGGTCGATCAGGACGACGCCAAATCAAGCCACTGGCCAGACACCTTTCGCTCTAGTCTATGGAGCAGAGCCACGGAACTCGTATACGGGTCACCTCGAGTGCTCGCTTATGATGAGCTTGAGCAAGAGCAGCTGCGACAAGATGACGCGCTGCTCCTTGAGGAAGACCGTCTTCAGGCTGCTGTGCGAGCTTCTCGCTACCAGCAAGCTTTGCGCCGCTACCATAGCCGCAAAGTTAATGCCAGAATTCTCGAGGAAGGCGACCTTGTTCTTCGGCGTGTTCAGTCTGCCAAGAATTCCAAGAAGTTGACGCCGAAGTGGGAAGGCCCTTACCGGGTGAAACGAGTCACTAGGCCTGGCGCTGTCCGCCTTGAGACCGAAGATGCCATTCCGGTGAGCAACTCCTGGAACATTGAGCATCTTCGTAAGTTTTACCCGTAAGGCGCGGTTGCCGGAACCTGTTCCGGCAACCACCTTTTGTACAAGTCTTGCCGCTGTTGCATGTAATCCTTTGTACAAAGCCGGGCGCAGACCCCGTGCATAAGTAAAGCTCATGTGCTCCACACATTTTGTCAATTTCACATTTTCTATTTCTTGCATATGTGATCTGACACTTTGTGCAGCACATACTCCACGGTAAGCAATAACGAGCCGTAAGGCTCCATATCTTTATTTTCTCCTCTTTCTTTTTTCTCAAGGAAAGGAAGGTTCCCTCGCCCACAAGTTTGCCGGGAAGGAAAGGAGAAGATAATGGTATGGACCAGGCGTCGTTCAAGAAAGTTTCGTCTTACCGGGAAGCAAACAACAGAAAAGCTAAGTTGCCAAAGTTTGAGCAATCAGATTTTTTAAATTTTTAAGTTATCTCCCTTGAACGACCGCACTTTGTATGGAAAACCTGTGCGCGGAGGAACCAACTCGTAGCTAGTTGCGCCCTTACTTTGTTTCGAGTCCGCTCAACAACTTAAGTGAGCTGCAACTAGTTGCGACAAGGTTTCTTGTCGGTAGCGGCACCGCCAGCAGGCTGCTGATGTCCCGCACTCAGCACTCGCGGCTCGGGTGCCTGCACCGGCAAGTTCCCTAAAAGCGTAGGGCAAAAACATACAAAGGGAGGAATCAAGTAAAGGGAATAACTTTGCAATCATTGCCCAGAATAGACTTATATTACAAAGATAGCTTATCGCGGCTCTAACAGATTATTTTCATAACATGACAAACAGCGACAAGAAAAGAAGAAACGGGCGGCCTAATCTACGTGATCGCCCTCGATCCTCTTGATCCTGCTCACCTTGTCCACAATGGGTGCGACAAGGGCCTTGAGCGCCTCCAGATCAGCATCCGGCGGCAGGGTCTTGAGGACGTTGGTGAGGTTGAGGCCCGGGTTTCGGAAGACCACCTTCACCAACACCTTCTGAAGGGCTCCCGCATAGATCTTGCGCGACTCGTCGGCCAGCTGCTTTGGGATCCTCTCCCGGAGTCGCTGGAGGGCTGTCACCACGCCCTTGAAGAACAAGACGAGCTTGGCGCTGGGTTGGAGGTTCTCGTCGGAGGGATACCCAAGGTCCTCCATCCCCAGCTGCGCCAGCTCCTTGTCAATGTCTGCGGCAACAACCACAATACACTTCGTCCAGTGCTCCACAGTCTCCCGGAAAGCATTCTGGGTGGCGGCAACACTCTCCAGCAGCGCCTTGTCGGCCTTGATCTCTTCTTTCAAGGCCGCCTCCTGCTTCTTGGCGCCGTCCAGCGTCTTGGTCAAAGCGGTCAGCTTCAACTCAAGACCCGTGTTGGAGTCCTTGGCGGCGCTGAGCTCTTTGCCCTTCTCGGCGAGATCGGCCTCCAGCTGCGCCACCTTCGTCTCCAGCTCCTTCTTGGCGGCAGCAGCAGCATCCTCCGCCTGCTTAAGGGCTCCGCCGAGTTTTTCCTCGCGCACGGCAAGCTCCTCCTCGTGGGCGTCAAGATTGACCTTCCGCTGCGCCAGCTCGCCCTCCTCAGCGGATAGCTTCACAGCGGCAAGCCGTTGTTGCTCTTCGACTTCAGCCTTCTCGAGGAGGAAGGCCTTCTGCGCTTCGGCAAGTTGCTCCCGCTCCTCTGCCAAGGACCGGAGAGCTTCCTAGTGAAGACCACGGAACTCCTCCGCGCGCTTCTCAATGTCTGCTCCTGCTTTTGTGACAAGCGCCTCGCGGGAGTCCAACTTGGCTTGCCGCGCGCGGTAGAGCGACAACAACTTCCGCAGCAGCCGCTCCTCCTCAGGGTCGTTGCCGCTGCTGCTCGGCGCGTCAACCAGCGTCAGCCCAGCGGAGGCGAGCACTTCTCCGTCGAAGCTCTCCCCCTCGACCGGCGCCCTGGAGCTTGATGCCCAGGGGAGGTTGATGAAGACGCCTTCGCCGGCCTTCAAGTAGACGCCGGGCTGGGGCTCTTCGGAGCCTGGCGCTGCGGCAGTGGCGGACGGGTCAGCGGTCGGTGTAGCGCCTGGCGCTCCTGCGGCCTCAGGGCCGTCAGTGCGATCGCCAGACCCCTCGCCAGTTGCTGTGGCGGCAGCCTTGGCGGCCTCTGCGTCGGCGGCCTCTGCTTCTTCGGCTGCAACCTCGGTCTTCATCGGCTCCGTAGCAGATGGGTCTGACAGCCGGAAAGGGGAGAAGAGTCAAGAAAAATCCAACAAAAACCCAAGAAGATCAAAAGAAGAAGAACCCAAGGGAAATCTTGCAGCGAAAGGATTACCTGTGCCGGGTTCTGCAGTCGTGGTCTCCGCCGTCGGGGGGCCGCTGGTGCTGTCCCTTGCCGGAGAACCCTCCCTTGCCGGAGACTTCTCCCTTACCGGAAAGCCCTCCCTTGCCGGAGAGCTCTCCCTTGTCGGGGGATTCTCCCTTGGCTCCTGGTGGGGCTGCTCTACTCCTACACAAACCAACAGTCAGATATCAGCAAAGACAGAGTATCCATGCGCACCTCACAAGCGGAAGCAAACCATATACTTACGCTAGGGGCTACTCTGGAGAAAAGTTGACGAGTCCGGCAAGGTTGTCTCGGGCGCGCCTCCTACTGTCGCAGTGGGTTCGTCCTCGATGACGATCACCGGGACCTTGGCTCTCTTTGCTGCTCTCTGGGCCAGAGTCCTAAAAAGGAACAAGTTCAGAGCAAAGCAAATGAGATACAAGACAAAACAGCAAGGATTGAAGAACTACAAGTACAGCAAGAGAAGCTTACTCTTCTTCTTCTTCCTCGTCGGAGCTGAACGCAGAGAAATCGAAGTCCGGCGCGCGCCCGGCGCGAGGAGGCGGAGGAGAAGCTTCCCTTGGCCGCTTGGCGGGAGCAGTGGCGGTGGTCTGAGACGACCCCGCTCCGGCTGCCTGCGCGGCGTGAGCAGCGGAAGGAACTGAAGCGGTGGTCCGGCTAGACCCCGCTCCAGTTGCCGTCGCAGCATGAGGCGCTCCCGCAGCAACGGTGTTTGCCGCGGTGGAGCGTGTCATGCGGCGCGGCGACTGTTGACCCGCTTGCCGCTCCGCTACGTCACCGGCCTTGCGGAGACGCCTTCTTGGTGGGGATGGAGGCTCTGCTTGCGGCGAGCTGCCCGAAGATGAAGAGGAAGAGGAGTTGATCTCCAGCGAGCCGCTCGTATCCTTGGCGGGCTCGCTCAACCCGACGCCATGTCCGGCAAGTTCTTTCTCGCCGGCGGGCTCCCTTCGCTCGGCACGGCTTGCTGCCTCTGCTACATCCTCCTCCTCCATGGTGAATCCAAATTCGCCCGCGGCCGCGGCTGCCGCCGCCTCCTCCAGCCTAGTGGCGATAAGTGCCATCTCCGCATCGGTGATGTCGCGGGTGAGGCTATCCTTCTCGTCGGAGCGGATCAGCACTTCTACCAAGTCATCGAAGAACTGCTGCACGACGTCGTCTGCAGGCTCCCGCCAAGTTGGCACAATTCCATGCGAGTCTCACAGCGGCATCATTGCACGGATGCGGTCGAGCGCGGAATTGTTGCACAACGGAACAACACCCCCCGGCAACCTGAACACTTCGGGATGTTGGGGGCCATACTTGAAGAGCTCCTGGAGCATCGCGTTGAGCTCCAGAACAGTGAAGTTAAAGTTGAGGCCCGGACGCAGCCTCATGATATCTGCCGCATTCTTGAACTCCCAAGTGGGCCTCCCCCGTTCCTGCAGGGGGGCGATGCGGTGGGGAAGAAAGTCTGCACCAACAGCGCCTACAGTAAGCCCGGCAAGCCTGAGGCGTAGGATCCGGGTGACAGCAATCTTCAGCCTGTCGTCTTCCGGGGCCACGTCACTCCAATCGCTGCCGCGTGCTACTGGGGTTTGGCGCCGGGTGGTGAGTGGCTGCGGGTTCTCCTCGTCAATCCAGCACCATTCTGCTCTCCACTCCTCCCACTTGCCGCAGAATTCTCCTCCAGATACGTTTCCTTCTTGCCGGCCCTTGAGATCCAGGCGATTCCGCCGGATAGAGGCTCTCCTCTCTCTACTCGGGGTATGAAGAAGTGGCGAAAGAGGGCTACATTGGGGTGGACTCCGACAAAGTTTTCGCAGAGATGTGCGAAAACTGCCATGGTCAGAATGACATTGGGGGTGAAGTCAAGGAGGTGGAATCCGTAGGTATTCATGATGTCGCAGAAGAATTCAGAGAAAGGCGGGCAGAGCCCGCAGTAGAAGAACAGGGCGAAGAAAGGGTATCCATTTGGGGCCTTCTTCCAAGCGGCGGCGGGAAGTACCTTCGTGCACGGATGCGCTCGTGTCTCCGCCGACCAGAAGAGGAAGTAGTTCTCCCTCAGCTCCTTCGCGGCGAGCTTGGGGGGGAAGACAGCCCGCTCCTTCCGCAGTGCCGCAAGCCGCTGCGCCTCGGTCGACTTCACGACATTCCCCTTGTCGGCTTTTGGAGCCATGGCGGAAGTAGTGGAGGAGGTCGACGGCGTTGGCGGTGCTGGTGGCGATGGGGGGCGGAGCGCTGCTCTCTCTCAGCTTTGGGACGACGAGGGAGCGGCGGAAATTTCTGAGATTGGAAGCAGCAACGGGCGAATAGGCGGACTGCCCCTGTTTCCCCTGCTTATAAGGAGGGAGGGGGCGGACGTTCCACATTTCCGAATAAAGTAACCACCCACGATCTCTCCCACGACGCCGCATTCAACGCGTGCCGTTCGGGGAGGGCGCGGTGGATACGGAGAGAGATATGGCGTAACCTAGGCCGCGCGTGCCCGTGCCCTATTTTGGGCCTGGCCCAACAGTGCTCGGCACCGTGTATGGCCCAGGCCCGGGGGCTCCTGTCGGTGTACTAGAGTAGGGGTACCCTAGTATCCCGAACTTGTGCATGGGCAGTCGTAGCATCCCGCGGCAAGGCTTGCCGGGTGACCGGCAAGGTCCTCCGTGGTTCCTTTGGAGCCATTCAAGAACAAAGTATCCAAATCAAAGAGACAAGACCCCGGCAAGAGGAGCTTGCCGGGAAGGCCGACCCAGGCACCTCAAGACCCCGGCAAGAGGAGCTTGCCGGGAAGGACAACCAAGGCATCTCAAGGAACTTGCCGCGACGCACCTCATGTCCCGGCAAGGCCCGGTGAGCGACAAGCTCCCGGGCGCGACAAGACAACGACTGCGGCAAGGCGCTTGCCGCGGCAAGCCACCACCCCGTGCCCGCGCTCCAGCACATCCACCAACGTGTCGCTCTGGGACCCTTCCAGGCATACGTGGCGGGAGGCTGTGCAGCCAGCGGCGCGCGGTGGCAAGCGGCGCTGACAAGATTGCCATCGTGGCGAGCGGTGGCGTCCCTGACGGTCCCTTTTTGCACTGTTTAGGCGACACAGACGGGCATTTAATGCCCTTGTCCCCTGCCGTCAGGGTTAGGTATGGTACACTGTAGCAGGTAGCTGTACCTACTGCAGCACCTTTCCAGTTTTACCCTTTGCCTCCGTTGCCACCTGTCGGTGACCCCTTGAGCATATAAAAGGAGGCCCGAGCGCAATGTAGAGGGGGTTAGCTAGTTCAGAGAACACTCATGCTCGGTCTCGTTAGCTGCTGGTGTGTACTGTAGCACTCCGCGCTCCCGAGCAAGAAATCAATACAAACAACAAAGCAGGAGTAGGGTTTTACGCATCCGTGCGGCCCGAACCTGGGTAAACCGCTCGTGTGCTTCGCCTCGATCCGCTCTTTGCACGATCTCCGCCCCCGCCGAACCGAAAGGGACCCGGTCCGCCGGTCCCATAGGTGCCCGTGGATCAGTACCCCGGCACTTGTAATATAAAGTTTGTACTATTTTATTTGTGTCTAGAGTTGTGTTGTGATATCTTCCCGTGAGTCCCTGATCTTGGTCGTACACATTTGCGTGTATGATCAGTGTACGGTCAAATTGGGGGCATCACAAGTTGGTATCAGAGCCGAGTGCATGTAGGAATCCCCCTTCCACACTCCTTGGCCGAAGTTGAGTCTAGTTGATGAAAATTGTTTACTAACATGGCTGTGCGGCCCATGGGCCCACATCGCCATTGGGTGGTATTAGGATCTTTTATTCCTCGTCTATACTCTGGGACTCCGATCTCTCTTCTATTCGGGTTAAATAAATTTTACTAAATCTAACATTAGGATCTCATGATCACTTTCACCCGGAGAGCAACTTATTACCGATGATCGTCTGCTCCACCAGAAGATTCTGAGGTTACTCTACGATGTTCTCCCGAGACACTTGTACCCACCACCTTTGCAAATTCCCTACCACTGTTATATCCTTATTGATAACTGCATACACCTGCCATTCTCACATTCAATCCCATTGATCTTATTATTACAAGATGCCCCAAACTACTCTCCGATGTTCTGAGAATCATTTGAGCTTACTGCCTTGTAGTTCCTTGTCACCTGAATACCCCTACGGATAATTTTGTGCACCTATCGACTACCCGCTCATCCTTAGTTGATTCATATGTACTTCACAAAAGTCTTCGTAATACCATTCGTTCTTCTAAAAATCCTCAACAACCTATTGTTCTTGAATTTCTTGCTTGTTTGCATTATGGTTAATACCATAAGTCTACTAATCTTATTGTCATCCTTTGTCATTATCCTTTTGAATGCATTGATACAATATGTTGTCAATGCTCGCAATCCTCAATCAGATCCTACAATTCATCCTTCCGACTCAGACGTCATTTTAACATGTGCTGGATCTCGACCAATCAAATCGCCATCGATTGTACCCCTAAGGCTATTCTACCTATCCATCCCTAATCAGAGCATTGCTTCTGATCCCTTGTCTTGGAATTCATAATTCCTTTGCAATTGAGCTTTGAGTTAGTCAGTTGTTTCTATAATATGATCTCCTTGTATGATTAATGTACGGTCAAATCGGGGGCGTCACAAGTTGGTATCAGAGCCGACTGCCTGTAGGAATCCCCCTTCCACACTCCTTGACCGAAGTTGAGTCTAGTCGATGAAAACTATTTTACTAACATGGTTGTGCGGCCCATGGGCCTGACTCTACTACACAACCTTCTTCTTGTAGACGTTGTTGGGCCTCCAAGTGCAGAGGTTTGTAGGAGAGTAGCAAATTTCCCTCAAGTGGATGACCTAAGGTTTATCAATCCATAGGAGGCGTAGGATGAAGATGGTCTCTCTCAAGCAACGCTGCAACCAAATAACAAAGAGTCTCTTGTGTCCCCAACACACCCAATACAATGTTAAATTGTATAGGTGCACTAGTTCGGCAAATTGATGGTGATGCAAGTGGTATATGGATGGTAGATAAAGGTTTTTGTAATCTGAAAATATAAAAACGGCAATGTAACTAATGATAAAAGTGAGCGTAAACGGTATTGCAATGCGTTGAAACAAGGCCTAGGGTTCATACTTTCACTAGTGCAAGTCCTCTAAAAAATAATAACATAATTGGATCACATAACTATCCCTCAACATGCAACAAAGAGTCACTCCAAAGCTACTAATAGCGGAGAACAAAGGAAGAGATTATGGTAGGGTACGAAACCACCTCAAAGTTATCCTTTCTGATCGATCTATTCAAGAGTCCATAGTAAAATAACATGAAGCTATTCTTTCCGTTCAATCTATCATAGATACGTTGGAGACGTTTCATCACAATAATCATCATAAGTAACAACTTTGTTCTCATCATAATCGATTGAAACCTCTTCCAAGATAGTGGAATCATCACTAAATAAAGTCATGACCTCTCCAAATCCACTTTCATAATTATCATAATAAGATTCAACATCCTCCAAAATATTGGGATCATTACTTCCTAAAGTTGACACTCTTCCAAACCCACTTTCATCAATATAATCATCAAAAGTAGGAGGCATGCTATCATCATTATAAATTTGCATATCAAAACTTGGGAGACTAAAAATATCATCTTCATTAAACGTAGCATCCCCAAGCTTGGGACAAACATTAATTACAGCAAATATATTGTCAAAAACATCATCTTCATCAAACATAGCATCCCCAAGCTTGGGCCTTTTCATATCATAAGCATAATCACTCTCATCATTAATAGTATGGATAGCACCAATAGTATAGCAATTATGATCATCACAATGAGTAGTAGGAGCAACATCATTTGGGAGGGATACCTTTCTACCTTTGCTTCTCCGTATTTTCTTTTTCTTCTTCACATCATGTGTGGGTTCAACCCTCTTTTTGGAGCTCCTTATTAATGAGATTGGTTGAATAGAAGGCTCCTCCTCGTTACCTGATTCATCATAAGAAATAATAGGAGGATATTGGGAAGTCTCTTCCCTTTCATTAGTATTCTCTTCATCGCCTATTTGTTTTCTTTTCTTTATATAATTGGCAATATAAGGATTTTCAATGCAATTCATCGCACAATACATATAAATTTCTTCCAGATCAATATTAAGGAATTTCTCGAGGTTATATTCTGGAATAATCTTAGTTTGACGTTTCATTTCTTCATAACCCAAAAGCAAACTAAGTTCATTATAATGTGCAAGGGAAATCAAGTCATCACAATTTTTGGACACGATTCGATCATGAAACAATTTGCATTTGATATTTAAATGACCATGTTCATTGCAAAGTTCACAAGTATGGCTAAGAAATTTTAAATTTTCAGCACTAACATTTAGCCTTTCTTGCAACCATTTAGTTTCTAAATGCTTATGCCTCTTGCAATATCTATCTTCCCTATTTGGTGTGTACTTGCAAACCCAATGCACTCCACAAAAATTGACATGTTTATAGGAGACATTTTTATCAGAACTTGTGCAATCATCATTAGTACTATGGATATTCAAAGAGTTCATACTAATAACATTGCAATCATGCTCATCATTCAAAGATTTAGTGCCAACCATTTTAATGCATTCTTCTTCTAACACTTTGACACAATTCTCCTTTCCATCATACTCACGAAAGACATTAAAAAGATGAAGAGTATGAGGCAAAATCAATTCCATAATTTTTTTTGTAGTTTTCTTTTATAAACTAAACTAGTGCTAAAACAAGAAACAAAAAGATTCGATTGCAAGATCTAAAGATATACCTTCAAGCGCTAACCTCCCCGGCAACGGCGCCAGAAAAGAGCTTGATGTCTACTACACAACCTTCTTCATGTAGACGTTGTTGGGCCTCCAAGTGCATAGGTTTGTAGGACAGTAGCAAATTTTCCTCAAGTGGATGACCTAAGGTTTATCAATCCGTAGGAGGCATAGGATGAAGATGGTCTCTCTCAAGCAACTCTGCAACCAAATAACAAAGAGTCTCTTGTGTCCCCAACACACCCAATACAATGGTAAATTGTATAGGTGCACTAGTTCGGCGAAGAGATGGTGATGCAAGTGGTATATGGATGGTAGATAAAGGTTTTTGTAATCTGAAAATATAAAAACGGCAAGGTAACTAATGATAAAAGTGAGCATAAACGGTATTGCAATGCGTTGAAACAAGGCCTAGGGTTCATACTTTCACTAGTGCAAGTCCTCTAAAAAATAATAACATAATTGGATCACATAACTATCCCTCAACATGCAACAAAGAGTCACTCCAAAGCTACTAATAGCAGAGAACAAATGAAGAGATTATGGTAGGGTACGAAACCACCTCAAACTTATCCTTTCTGATCGATCTATTCAAGAGTCCGTAGTAAAATAACATGAAGCTATTCATTCTGTTCAATCTATCATAGAGTTCGTACTAGAATAACACCTTAAGACACAAATCAACCAAAACCCTAATGTCACCTAGATACTCCAATGTCACCTCAAGTATCCGTGGGTATGATTATACGATATGCATCACACAATCTCAAATTCATCTATTCAACCGACACAAAGAACTTCAAAGAGTGCCCCAAAGTTTCTACCGGAGAGTCAAGACGAAAACGTGTGCCAACCCCTATGCATAGGTTCATGGTGGAACCCGCAAGTTGATCACCAAAACATACATCAAGTGAGTCACGTGAATATCCCATTGTCACCACAGATAAGCACGGCAAGACATACAGCAAGTGTTCTCAAATCCTTAAAGACTCAATCCGATTAGATAACTTCAAAGGGAAAACTCAATCCATTACAAGAGAGTAGAGGGGGATAAACATCATAAGATCCAACTATAATAGCAAAGCTCACGATACATCAAGATCGTACCACCTCAAGAACACGAGAGAGAGAGAGAGAGAGATTAAACACATAGCTACTAGTACATACCCTTAGCCCCGAGGGTGGACTACTCCCTCCTCATCATGGAGAGCGCCGATATGATGAAGATGGCCACCAGTGAGGGATTCCCCCCTCCGGCAGGGTGCCGGAATGGGTCTAGATTGGTTTTTGGTGGCTTCGGAGGCTTCTGGCGGCAGAACTCCCAATCTATTCTGTTCCCCGATGTTTTTAGGGTATATGGGTATATATGGGAGGAAGAAGTACGTTGGTGGATCTCCGGGCTGTCCACGAGGCAGGGGGCGCGCCCAGGGGGGTGGGCGCGCCCCCCACCCTCGTGGGCAGCCCGAGACTCTCCTGGTCCATCTTCGACACTCCGTGGGCTTCGTCTGGTCCAAAAATAAGTTCCGTGAAGTTTCAGGTCAATTGGACTCCGTTTGATTTTCCTTTTCTGCGATACTCTAAAACAAGGAAAAAAGAGAAACTGGCACTGGGCTCTGGGTTAATAGGTTAGTCCCAAAAATGATATAAAATTGTATAATAAAGCCCATAAACATCCAAAACAGATAATATAATAGTATGAATACTTCATAAATTATAGATACATTGGAGACGTATTAGGGCCCATGCTACCTCTTGAGCACCGCATTGGTTTTCCCTTGAAGAGCAAAGGGTGATGCAGTAAAGTAGCGTAAGTATTTCCCTCAGTTTTTGAGAACCAAGGTATCAATCCAGTAGGAGATCACGCTCGAGTCCCGCGCACCTACACAAACAAATAAGAACCTCGAAACCAACGTGATAAAGGGGTTGTCAATCCCTTCACAGTCACTTACGAGAGTGAGATCTGATAGATATGATAAGATAATATTTTTGGTATTTTTATGATAAAGAGAAATAAAGATGCAAAGTAAAATAAACGGCAAAATAAATAACAAAGTTTTGGAAGATTAATATGATTGAAGATAGACCCGGGGGCCATAGGTTTCACTAGTGGCTTCTCTCAAGAGCATAAGTATTTTACGGTGGGTGAACAAATTACTATTGATCAATTGACAGAATTGAGCATAGTTATGAGAATATCTAGGTATGATCATGTATATAGGCATCACGTCCAAGACAAGTAGACCGAAACGATTCCGCATCTACTACTATTACTCCACACATTGACCGCTATCCAGCATGCATCTAGAGTATTAAGTTCATAAGAACAGAGTAATGCTTTAAGTAAGATGACACGATGTAGAGGGATAAACTCATGCAATATGATATAAACCCCATCTTTTTATCCTCGATGGCAACAATACAATACGTGTCGGTTCCCTTTCTGTCACTGGGATCGAGCACCGCAAGATTGAACCCAAAGCTAAGCACTTCTCCCATTGCAAGAAAGATCAATCTAGTAGGCCAAACCAAACTGATAATTTGAAGAGACTTGCAAAGATAAACCAATCATACATAAAAGAATTCAGAGAAGAATCAAATATTGTTCATAGATAAACTTGATCATAAACCCACAATTCATCGGATCTCGACAAACACACCATAACAGAAGATTACATCGAATAGATATCCAAGAAGATCAAGGAGAACTTAGTATTGAGATCCAAAGAGAGAGAAGAAGCCATCTAGCTAATAACTATGGACCTGTAGGTCCGAAGTAAACTACTCACACATCACCGGAGAGGCCATGGAGTTGATGTAGAGGCCCTCCGTGATGAATTCCCCCTCCGGCGGAACTCCGGAAAAGGCCCCTAGATGGGATCTCTCGGGTAAAGAAGGTTGCGGCGGTGGAATTAGGTTTTCGTGGTGCTCCTGGATGTTAGGGGGGTACGTGGATATATATGGGAGGAAGAAGTACGTCGGTGGAACAACGAGGGGCCCACGAGGGTGGAGGGCGCGCCCAGGGGGGTAGGTGCGCCCCCTGCCTCATGCCCTCCTCGATCGTTTCTTGACGCCCACTCTAAGTCTCCTGGATCACATTTGTTGAGAAAATCACGTTCTCGAAGGTTTCATTCCGTTTGGACTCCGTTTGATATTCCTTTTCTACGAAACCCTAAAATAGGCAAAAAACAGCAATTTGGGCTGGGCCTCCGGTTAGTAGGTTAGTCCAAAAAATGATATAGAAGTGTAAAATAAAGCCCCATTAACATCCAAAATAGACAATATAATAGCATGGAGCAATAAAAAATTATAGATACGCTAGAGACGTATCAAGCATCCCCAAGCTTAATTCCTGCTCGTCCTCGAGTAGGTATGAGGGACAACCGGACTATATCCTTTGGCCGGACAGTTGGACTATGAAGATACAAGATTGAAGACTTCGTCCTGTGTCCGTATGGGACTTTCCTTGGCGTGGAAGGCAAGCTTGGCAATACGGACATGTAGATCTCCTCCCTTGTAACCGACTCTATGTAACCCTAGCCCCCTCCGGTGTCTATATAAATCGGAGGGTTTAGTCCGTAGGACAATATACAATCATACCATAGGCTAGCTTCTAGGGTTTAGCCTCTACAATCTCGTGGTAGATCAACTCTTGTAATACTCACATCATCAAGAACAATCAAGCAGGATGTAGGGTATTACCACCATCAAGAGGGCCCGAACCTGGGTAAACATCGTGTCCCCTGCCTCCTGTTACCATCTACCTTAGACACACAGTTCGGGACCCCCTACCCGAGATCCGCCGGTTTTGACACCGACATTGGTGCTTTCATTGAGAGTTCCACTATGTCGTCATCATAAGGAGGGATGGCTCGTCTCGTTGTCAAGGACAACATCACCTCTGGGGGAGCCCTGACTGTAGGCCAAACTCTCCGACTAGGTGGCTTCGTCATGACCGCCCGCTCGGTCGCTGCGCCAACGATGACTTCTCGGGTCATCGAAAATAGCCTCCACATCGGCTCGAAATTCACCGAGCAGATGGATCCAATGGAGCTCTCCTCTTTGAATGAGCTCTTGGATCGCATCACCACTCTGGGAGTCGCTACAAACTACGATCGGATTGGGCTTAAACCCGACCAAAGGGTGATTAACTCTCCGACGGTCACCCATCAGATAGCGGTGGTGGAGGAGCAATGCGGTGATTCTCCCTCTATCCTGAGGACGAACTATGTCCGGATTCCCGAGCTCTCCGAGCCGGATACCCGCCCACTGGAGGACATCGCCCTAACCCTGAACCTAGAATCAAGCTGCATGCCGAACCTGCGGGGCAACATCCCGGAGCCCGAACTTCCAAGATCGGAAACTGCTCCGCCCCGGGGTCTCAGACTGGGTCAAGGTCTGGACTTAAGTCCACCTGCCCACCCAGATACAAACGATCTTTCCCACATTAGGCAAGAGCCCCAAGAGACAGTACATCAGTATTGGGCCAGATTCCTCCTTGTAATGAACAAGGTCAAGGACTGTCGCGAGGAAGACGCAATTTCGTTCTTTTGCAACAATTGCACGGACAAGGGAATCCTCAACGCCATAAGTCGCCGTGACATAGCACACTTCACTGACTTGGCGGCCATAGTACGGAAGTACTGTGCGATGGAAAGCGCTTGGAAAACCCAAACAAAATTTTGGGATAATCCGGCTCTGACAAAACCCCCAGTCCGAACTAAAAGGGTGCACTCTCATAAGTCACATGACTCTATTACGAAGAAGCAAAAGCCCACCACAGGGCGTGGAACCGTATTGGAGGGGTGGCTTAACGGGCCCTGCAAAATTTATAGTACAACGGATACCATACCAACACACAGCCTTAGAGCATGTTGGGTACTCCGGCAGGTAGCCAAGAGCGGTGAGGATCTCCTCATCCAAAACACCTCAAAGCACCATCTCGTTGATAACAATACAATATTGACAGTCTTCGAGACCTTCACCTCAAATAATAGGCGTAAGTGAGCACTCCGCAGCCTTGCCGAAGTCTGCCATGTGGCAGCAATAAATCCATGGAGCAACACGGCTATCACCTTCAATGCCAATGACGAACCTAAATTCCGAACAGCCCGAGCACCAGCCGCCTTGGTCCTCAGTCCAATTGTGGACGGCTTTCGGCTCACTAAAGTGCTCATGGACGGCGGCAGCGGATTAAACCTCATTTATGAGGAGACTCTTCAAAAAATGGAAATAGACAGAAACCATATCGAGCAAAGCAGCACGACCTTCTGAGGAATCATCCCTAGTCGGGAGGCACGTTGCGCTGGGAAAATCACACTAGATGTGGCATTCGGCACTCCGGAGAATTACAGGTCTGAAGAAATTACATTCCAAGTGGCCCCGCTCAGTAGCGGATACCACGCCCTTCTAGGGCGGGAGGCATTCACAATCTTCCAAGCCATACCCCATTACGGATACATGAAGCTCAAAATGCCCAGGACCAATGGGATCATCACTCTAGCTAGTGACCCGTACATAGCACTCCGTGCCAAGAACAAAATAGCTGCACTGGCCCTCAAGGCATTGTTCGAAGCCCTTGTGGTGGAGGAATTAACCGCGCTGCGCTCCACAGTGGACAGGGACGACGTGATACTAGACAAAAGATCCAAGTCCACTTCTTTCAAACCAGCGGATGAAATAGTCAAATTCCAAGTCCATCCAACGGACCCTTCAAAAATAGCATCCATCGGGGCACAGTTAAACCCCGCTATAGATGCCGCACTACGGGAGTTCCTACGCGAGAATTGGGACATATTCACCTGGCATCCTTCAAATATGCCAGGAATCCCACGCAGGCTGGCCGAGCATAGCCTTAACATTCTAAAAGGATTCAAGACGGTCAAGCAGACTCTTCGGCGTTTCTCTGAACCTAAGCGACAAGGCATGGGAGAGGAGCTAGCCAAGTTACTGGAGGCCGGATTCATTAGAGAAATCAAGCATCCGGACTGGCTAGCAAACCTAGTGATGGTACCAAAGAAGGACAAATCCTGGCGCCTATGCATCGACTTCAAGGACCTTAATAAGGCTTGCCCAAAGGATCCCTTCCCCCTCCCCCGCATCGATCAAATTATCGACGCTACCGCAGGACACGACTCATTGTGCTTCCTCGACGCATACTCCAGTTACCACCAAATTAAGATGGTGGAGTCCGATCAAGCCGCAACGGCATTTATCACTCCATATGGCCCCTTCTGTTTTAACACAATGCCCTTCAGGCTCAAAAATGCCGGCGCAACGTATCAGCGCATGATTCAGACATGTCTGGAAAAGCAGATCGGCAAAACAATGGAGGCATACATAGACGATGTGGTTGTTAAAACCAGACACATCGACTCCTTAATAGACGACTTGAGGCTCATGTTCGACAATCTCTGAAGATACGACATTAACCTCAATCCGGAAAAATGCGTTTTCGGCGTACCCGCCGGAAAGTTCATGGGCTTTATCGTCTCCAGTAGAGGAATTGAAGCAAATCCGGCTAAAATCCAAGCTCTGTCGCAGTTGGCTATCCCAACTGATCTCAAGCAAATCCAGAAGTTAACTGGATGCATGGAGGACTTAAGCCGCTTTATCTCCCGATTAGGAGAAAAGGCACTCCCCTTTATCGCCTTCTTCAGTGCACTGAACACTTCGAGTGGACGGATGCAGCCACGGCTGGATTGGAGGAAATAAAAGCCATCCTGGCCACCAACCCAATCTTGGCCGCGCCAAATGTCGGCGAACCAATGATGTTATATATAGCGGCCACTCACCAAGTTGTAAGCGCAGTGCTCATCGTCGAACGAGAGACGGACGGACATAAATTCCCACTTCAAAAGCCGGTCTATTATGTGTCCACTATCCTCACTCCATGCAAATCACGGTACCCACATTATCAAAAGATAGCATATGCGGTATTTATGGCATCCCGGAAATTATGACACTACTTTCAAGAGTGTTCAATCACGGTGGCCTCAGAAGTACCACTCAACGACATAATAAACAACCGCGATGCCACGGGCCGGATTGCCAAATGGGCTATCGAGCTCCTCCCGTTCGACATAACATATAGACCACGGCGAGCCATTAAGTTGCAAGTACTGGACGATTTCATCGCCAAATGGACAGAAGCCGAACTCCCTAAAGAGTATGGCGCATACTCCAATTGGATCATGCACTTTGACGGCTCTAAAATGCTGGCTGGTCTAGGGGCTGGCGTCGTCCTGACGTCCCTCACCAGAGATACAGTCCAATACGTACTCCAAATACTATATACAGACTCCAACAACGCAGCCGAATACGAGGCCCTATTACATGGTCTCTGGATGGCAGTTTCCATGGGCATTCAACGCCTGGAGGTGCATGGGGACTCGAACCTCGCAATATCTCAAATAAATGGAGACTTCGATGCCAAGGATCCGAAAATGGCGGCATATCGCAACGTCGTCCTCAAAATGTTAGCTCGGTTCGAGGGGCTTGAATTCCACCATGTGGCTTGGGAAAACAATCAAGTGGCGGATATCCTCGCCCGTATCGGCGCAAAGCGCGATCCTGTCCCACCTAACATCTTCTTGGAAAAACTGTTTAAGCCATCCGTGGTATGGGAAGGGGACACCAGTACCATTAGTCTGGACCTAGCCACATCATCAGATACCGAACACTCTGACACAATCGGAGGCTCTGCCATCGAAATAACACCTTCAGCCCACGTGATAATGGCCGTCATCGCCCCATGGGCAGAACTATTCCTAGCCTACCTAACAAGGCAGGAACTACCTGAGGACCAAAATGAGGCACGTGCATAGTGCGGCGATCTAAAGCCTACAAGGTCCACAAGGGAGAGCTTTATAAGAAAAGCACTACCGGAGTCCTTCAAAGGTGCATCTCCGAAGAAGAAGGCGGAAGCTTTTGGCAGAAATCCATGCTGGACTCGGCGGCCATCACGCCGCAGCCCGGGCCCTTGTAAGCAAGGCCTTCCATACAGGTTTATATTGGCCGACGGCCTGAATAGATGCATAGCATCTGGTCCAACATTGCGTCGGTTGCCAGCTTTTTGCAAACCAAAGCCATATGCCGCCTACCGCTCTCCAAAAAATCCCCATTACTTGGCCCTTTGCGGTCTGGGGGCTTGATATGGTTGGACCCCTTAAAGGGGGAACCCATAAGAAAAAATACTTACTAGTCATGGTGGATAAATTCACCAAATGGATAGAAGCCAAACCTGTCAAAACGGCCAAATCCGGACAGGTGATAGACTTCATATCTGGGGTTGTACACCGATATGGCATCCCCCACAGCATCATCACTGACAACGGCACGAACTTTACAGCCGATGAGGTAAAACTCTGGTGTAGCAACATGGGCATCAAGCTCGATTATGCTTCTGTCTATCACCCGCAAACTAATGGTAAAGTCGAGCGAGCAAATGGTATTATCATGAGCGGCATCAAACCCAGATTAGTGCGATCCTTAAAGGAATCAAACACGCACTGTGTAGAGGAGCTCGACTCCGTACTATGGGGGCTGCGGACCACGCCGAATTGACTACCGGATACACACCGTTTTTTATGGTGTACAGTGCAGAGGCGGTTCTGCCTTGCGACATAATTCATGACTCACCTCGAGTGCGCATGTACGAAGAAAAAGAAGCTGAGCTCGATCGGCAGTACAGTTTGGACGCCCTAGAGGAGGAGCGCGACGTGGCAAAAGCCCGTTCCGCATTCTATCAGCAACAGGCTCGAAGGTATCAAAGCAGAGAAGTACAGGCCAAAACCTGTAACATTGGCAAACTAGTTCTACGCCTGCCGAAGAAGAAAAAGAACAAGCTCAAGCCCAAATGGGAAGGTCCCTTCATCATTGACTAGGTTCTGACCGGTGGAGCGTACCGTCTATGGGATGCATCAGACAATCGACTCGAGCCAAACCCATGGAACGCAGCCAGGCTCCGAAGATTCTATGCCTAGTGCTGGACTCTGTGTTCGTCTCCTTACCTCCGTCAATTTTTTGCATATCAATTATCTGTCTTCTCTCTTTTTCTCTCTTTTTATTCTCCTCAAGGCCTTAAAAGGCTAAACTTGTGTCTTGGTTACACAATCTTGACGCGCTAACCGCACTCATTATACTTGGGGGCTTCTTATACTAAAGCTTAATATAACTATTTTTCTGGGCTTTATGCCCCACACATGTGTTATTCTTCCGCATGTACCTTTTTTCGCCATTATATGCACCGATATGACTTAAGTTTTGGCCAAACTGGGTTGCCTGGCTCTTGTATTTATGCCATGCGTTCCCGTTAATTCGGCTAGGGCATAAGGGGAGCACCTCTGCGATTGTTACTGCCGGGTCAGCCGGATGTGTACCTCAGACTGGGTGAAGCCGAAAGCTAGCGTTCTTAAGGGAATATTCGGTCGGTGAACAAAAGATGACTTTTATTTAATTTGACACATGCCTCCAGATGTTTATAGCCTGAATCTCATTACGCAGTTCGGACATGCACATTAGGGCATGCGTACCCAGGGAAAGGAACCCTTAACGGAACTATTCTCCCTGGAAGATGTTTTTACTATCCATGTAATATAACATAGCTAGTTGGGTACTTGTCTGTTCAAGCACTTATGACCCCTACGCCTGGTTTCCATGCATACCCCGGTTTTTACATAACCAAGTGGGTATTTAGATACACTCCATACTATCGGGTCCGGAGGTCGAAGCGAAAAGGTCCGCCATGACAAATGATTTACAATTCGGCTAGAGACATTATATATGTCACTTGAAGTACACAGTCACTAAGACTGATTACATTCTTCTTCTATACCATCCAACAGGCTGTCTAGCCTACAATCCTGTTGGGAATACTTTGCGGCTAATTCTACTTGGTCATACACCAAACTGACGGGGACCTCTTTCCCATCGGGCCCCATAGGTCCGACCTCGGCCATGTGGTTTGGGTCAGCTTTGGTATATCGCGTCTTCACCATAGCCCAGGCTTCCCTTGCACCTTGTTGGAAGGCTGATATTTTCCATAATCGGAAGTGCCGCCGCGCTCCCTTGAGCTTCTCTACAATCTCCCCCATGCCTCCTAGCGGGGACGCGGAAGGCCACAAGGCTTGGGAAATACCCTGCATCACCTGCCAAACTTGTTCGTCCAGTTGTGAGAGCTCTGGTAGAAGATCACCCGCAGACCCGGGCATCTCCTCGGTGGGATGACCCATCAGCATACCTGCAGACATAACTCTGTTAGCTGGCTTCTTCGCCGAACTCCTTCAAAAGTTCGTTCAAGCACTTACTAAAAATGCCGCGTCGAAGCCGCTTATTCTCCTTTATGGAGTCTGCAAGCTGGGCTCGGACGTCTTTCAGTTCCATGTCCAGCCGGATATTGGCGTCCTGGAGATTATTTTTCTCCTGCCTGACCTGCGTAAGCACGCGCTCGCTAGCATTTAGCTGTCGATTAGCATGTTGCGCATCCTCCGGATTCACTCCGGGGTCATCTGCAACATCTACTCTTAGATTTGCATGCATGCCGCATACTATCTGGTACCTGTAATTCTTTGGAATGGAAGCAAATTTTACCAGAGGGGTCCTTCTCGGACTCCTTCAACGCGGCCACCGCGGCCTGTAGCTGGGCTTTGCACTCTTCCAGCCCTTGAGACAATAGGGTATTCTTCTCTGTAAGAACCTGCACAAATAATGATCCGTAAATCAGTTGTGTCAACTGTTTCAAGTCTCAGGGGCTACTGATATATATAATCGTCAGATTTTCCTACCCGTATATCCTTTACATACTGGTCCGTAGCTCTGGCAAGACCATTTTGAGCAGCACGGATGTACGCGTCTCCTGAGTTGAAGGCATCGAACGCCTCTTGGGAGAAACTAGCATCACGGAGTACGGCCTGGTGACGCCTGTGATTCATGGCGCTCTCCACTTCGGAATTTGTAGCGGATAGTCTGTCCGCATTCTCTGTAGCAGGAGCATCCGGCGTCCGCCCCGTGCTAGCTTCCGCCTCTATATCCGGCCCTGGAGCCCGACTGGTGGAGGCATGATCGGCGGCCTCTCTGGTGGAAACATGGACGCCATTATATTTTAAAGAAAGGCAACAACCACTGAGCGAGGTTTTGTATCATACCTCTGCGTCGGCGTCTCAGTCCTAACCACCTTCCTTTTTGGCCTACCCGGCTGATACGTCTCCAACGTATCTATAATTTTTGATTGCTCCATGCTATATTATCTACTGTTTTGGGCATTATTGGGATTTATTACCCACTTTTATATTACTTTTGGGACTAACCTATTAACCGGAGGCCCAGCCCAGATTTGCTGTTTTATGCCTATTTCAGTGTTTCGAAGAAAAGGAATATCAGACGGAGTCGAAACGAAACGAAATCAACTGGAGAAGTTATTTTTGGAAGGAAACACACCTGATGGACTTGGACCCTACGTCAGGGGAGACACGAGGTGCTCATGAGGGTGGGGGGCGTGCCCCCCCTAGGGCGCGCCCCCCTGTCTCGTGGGGCCCCCGTGGCTCCTCCGACGTCCTCCCTGCACCCATATATATCCACGTACCCTAAAACTTCCAGAACGAAAAATAGATCGGGAGTTTCACCGCCAGAAGCCTCCGTAGCCACCGAAAACCAATCTAGACCCGTTCCGGCACCCTGTCGGAGGGGGCAATCCCTCTCCGGTGGCCATCTTCATCATCCCGGTGCTCTCCATGACGAGGAGGGAGTAGTTCTCCCTCGGGGCTGTGGGTATGTACCAGTAGCTATGTGTTTGATCTCTCTCTCTCGTGTTCTTGAGGTGATACGATCTTGATGTATCGCGAGCATTTCTATTATAGTTGGATCTTATGTTTCTCCTCCCCCTCTTCTCTCTTGTAATGAATTGAGTTTCCCTTTGAAGTAATCTTATCGGATTGAGTCTTTAAAGACTTGAGAACACTCGATGTATGTCTTGCCGTGGATATCTGTGGTGACAATGGGATACCACGTGCCACTTGATGTATGTTTTGGTGACCAACTTGCGGGTTTCGTGACATTGGGAACCTATGCATAGGGGTTGGCACACGTTTTCGTCGTAATTCTCCGATAAGAACTTTGGGGCACTCTTTGAGGTCCTTTGTGTTGGTTGAATAGATGAATCTAAGATTGTGTGATGCATATCGTATAATCATACCCACGGATACTTGAGGTGACATTGGAGTATCTAGGTGACATTAGGGTTTTGATTGATTTGTGTCTGAAGGTGTTATTCTAGTACGAACTCTAGGGCTGTTTATGACACTTATAGGAATAGCCCAACTGATTGATTGGAAAGAATAACTTTGAGGTGGTTTCGTACCCTACCATAATCTCTTCGTTCGTTCTCCACTATTAGTGACTTTGGAGTGACTCTTTGTTGCATGTTGAGGGATAGTTATGTGATCCAATTATGTTAGTATTGTTGAGAGGACTTACACTAGTGAAAGTATGAACCCTAGGCCTTGTTTCCACACATTGCAATACCGTTTACGCTCACTTTTATCACCTGCTACCTTGCTGTTTTTATAATTTCAGATTACAAAAACTATTATCTACTATCCATATTGCACTTGTATCACCATCTCTTCGCCGAACTAGTGCACCTATACAATTTACCATTGTATTGGGTGTGTTGGGAACACAAGAGACTCTTTGTTATTTGGTTGCAGGGTTGCTTGAGAGAGACCATCTTCATCCTACGCCTCCTACGGATTGATAAACCTTAGGTCATCCACTTGAGGGAAATTTGCTACTGTCCTACAAACCTCTACACTTGGAGGCCCAACAACGTCTACAAGAAGAAGGTTGTGTAGTAGACATCAAGCTCTTTTCTGGCGCCGTTGCCGGGGAGGTGAGTGCTTGAAGGTATATCTTTAGATCTTGCAATCGAGTCTTTTAGTTTCTTGTTTTATCACTAGTTTAGTTTATAAAAGAAAATTACAAAAAAATGGAATTAAGTTTGTCTCATACGCTTCACCTTTTTAATATCTTTCGTGAGTATGATGGAAAGGATAATTGTGCTCAAGTGCTAGAAGAAGAAATCCATAAAATGTTTGGCACTAAATCTTTGAATTATGAGCATGATTGCAATTTGTTAGTACGAATTCTTTGAATATCCATGATGCTAATGATGATTGCACTAGTTATGATGAAAATGCCTCCTATAAACATGTCAATTTTTGCGGAGTAGATTGGGTTTGCAAGTACACACCAAATAGGGAAGATAGATATTGCAAGAGGCATAAGTGTTTAGAAACTAAATTGTTGCAAGAAAGTCTTGAAGAGAGTGCTGAAAATTTAAAATATCTTTACCGTACTTGTGAACTTTGTAATGAACATGGTCATTTAAATATCAAATGCAAATTGTTTCATGACCGAATCATGTCCAAAAATTGTGATGACTTGATTTCACTTGCGCATTATAATGAACTAAGTTTGCTTTTGGGTTATGAAGAATTGAAACGTCAAACTAAGCATATTCCAGAATATAACCTTGAGAAATTCCTCGATATTGATCTAGAGAAGGTTTATATGTATTGTGCGGTGAATTGCATTGAAAATCCTTATATTGCCAACTACATAAAGAAAAGAAATCAATTAGAAGATGAAGAGAATACTAATGAAAGGGAAGAGACTTCCCAATATCCTCCTATTATTTCTTATGATGAATCAGGTAACGAGGAGGAGCCTCCTATTCAACCAATCTCATTAATAAGGAGCTCCAAAAAGAGGATTGAACCCACGCATGATGTGGTGAAGAAGAAGAAAAGAAAAAGGAAGAGAGGTAAAAAGATATCTCTCCCAAATAATGCTGCTCCTATTACTACTGTGCCTCATGAAAATATAATTGTGGAAGATAATGATACTTCTTATGATCTTGAAAATCTTTTTGGCACTTGCTTGGAAGAATATAATAATTGCTATACTATTGGTGCTATCCATGCTATTAATGATGAGAGTGATTTTGCTTATGATACGAAAAGGCCCAAGCTTGGGGAAGCTATGTTTGATGAGGATGACATATTTGAGAATATATTTGCTGCAATTAATGTTTGTCCCAAGCTTGGGGATGCTACGCTTAATGAAGATTATATTTTTAATCTCCCAAGTTTTGATATGCAAATTCATAATGATAATAACATGCCTCCTACTTATGATAATTATTGTGATGATACATATGCTATAAAAAGTAGTGAGGATTATATTTATAAAACTTGTCATGATTATGGTTACCTCTTTTCTGAACATTACTCTTTTAATGTGGAAACAATTTATAATATTCAAGTCTCTTATGATACTCCCACTATCCCGAATGAGAAGAATCTTGCTTGTGTGGAGAGTAATAAAATTTCTATGCTTATAGGTCATGAAAAGAATGCTTTAGGTGCTGGTTATATTGTTGAATTCATTCATGATGCTACTGAAAATTATTATGAGGGAGGAATATATGCTTGTAGGAGTTGCAATAATATCAAGTTTCCTCTCTATGTGCTTAAAGTTTTGAAGTTATGCTTGTTTTACCTTCCTATGCAAGTTGATTCTTGTTCCCAAAAGTTGTTTGCTCACAAAATCCCAATGCATAGGAAGCATGTTAGACTTAAATGTGCTATTCATACTCTTCATGATGCTCTCTTTATGTTTCAATTCCTATCTTTTATGTGAGCATCATTGAAATCATCATGCCTATCTAGGGGCGTTAAACGATAGCGCTTGTTGGGAGGCAACCCAATTTTATTTTTGTCCCTTGGTTTTTGTTCCTGTTTAGTAATTAATAACTCATCTAGCCTCTGTTTATATGTGGTTTTATATGTTTAATTAGTGTTTGTGCCAAGTAGAACCTTTGGGAAGACTTGGGGAAAGTCTTGTTGATCATGGTGTCAAAAACAGAAACTTTAGCGCTCACGAGAATTGCTGCCATGTTTATTTGGAGAGTGCGATTTAGTTAATTCTTTTTTTTCAGATAATTAATAGATAAATTCCTCAGGTCCAGCAATTTATTTGAGAATTTTATCAGTTCCAGAAGTATACGTTTGATCCAGATTACTACAGACTGTTCTGTTTTTGACAGATTCTGTTTTTCATGTGTTGTTTACTTATTTTGATGAACCTATGGCTAGTAAAATAGTTTATAAACCATAGAGAAGTTGGAATACAGTAGGTTTAACACAAATATAAATAAAGAATGAGTTCATTACAGTACTTTCAAGTGGTGTTTTGTTTTCTTTCGCTAGCGGAGCTTACGAGTTTTCTGTTAAGTTTTGTGTTGTGAAGTTTTCAAGTTTTGGGTAAGGATTCGATGGACTATGGAATAAGGAGTGGCAAGAGCCTAAGATTGGGGATGCCCAAGGCACCCCAAGGTAACATTCAAGGATAACAAAGAGCCTAAGCTTGGGGATGCCCCGGAAGGCATCCCCTCTTTCATCTTCGTTCATCGGTAACTTTACTTGGAGCTATATTTTTATTCACCACATGATATATGTTTTGCTTGGAGCGTCAATTTATTTTGTTAGGATTTGCTTGTTGTTTGAATAAAATACCAAGATCTGAAATTATTAAATGTTAGAGAGTCTTCACATAGTTGCATAATTATTCGACTACTCATTGATCTTCACTTATATCTTTCGGAGTAGTTTGTTGTTGCTGTAGTGCTTCACTTATATCTTTTAGAGCATGGTCGTAGTTTTATTTTGAAGAAATAGATGAACTCTAATGCTTCACTTATATTAATTTGAGAGTCTTAAATAGCATGGTAATTTTCTTAAAATCCTAATATGCTAGGTATTCAAGAATAATAAAATTCTCTTATGAGTGTGTTGAATACTAAGAGAAGTTTGATGCTTGATGATTGTTTTGAGATATGGAGATGATGATATTAGATTCATGCTAGTTGAGTAGTTGTGAATTTGAGAAATACTTGTGTTAGAGTTTGTGATTCCCGTAGCATGCACGTATGGTGAACCGTTATGTAACGAAGTCGGAGCATGATTTGTTTATTGATAGTCTTCCTTATGAGTGGCAGTCGGGGACGAGCGATGGTCTTTTCCTACCAATCTATCCCCCTAGGAGCATGCGCGTAATACTTTGCTTTGATAACATGTAGATTTTTGCAATAAGTATATGAGTTCTTTATGACTAATGTTGAGTCCATGGATTATAAGCACTCTCACCCTTCCACCTTTGCTAGCCTCTCTAATACCTCGCACCTTTCGACGGTATCATACACCCACCATATACCTTCCTCAAAACTGCCACCATACCTACCTATTATGGCATTTTCATAGCCATTCCGAGATATATTGCCATGCAACTTTCCACCATTCATAATTATTTCATACATGTCACTCATGAGTCATTGCACATCCCGGTACACCGCCGGAGGCATTCATATAGAGTCATATCTTGTTCTAAGTATCGAGTTGTAATTCTTGAGTTGTAAGTAAATAAAAGTGTGATGATCATCATTATTAGAGCATTGTCCCAGTGAGGAAAGGATGATGGAGACTATGATTCCCCCACAAGTCAGGATGAGACACCGGACGAAAATAAATAAATAAAAGAGGCCAAAGAAGCCCAAATAAAAAAAGAAAGAAAGAAAAGAGGCCAAAAAAAAGAGAAAAAGCCAAAATAAAAAAATAAAAAATAAAAAAATGAGAGAAAAAGAGAGAAGGGGCAATGCTACTATCCTTTTACCACACTTGTGCTTCAAAGTAGCACCATAATCTTCATGATAGAGAGTCTCCTATGTTGTCACTTTCATATACTAGTGGGAATCTTTCATTATAGAACTTGGCTTGTATATTCCAATGATGGGCTTCCTCAAAATGCCCTAGGTCTTCATGAGCAAGCGAGTTGGATGCACACCCACTAGTTTCTTTTATTGAGCTTTCATACACTTATAGCTCTAGTGCATCCGTTGCATGGCAATCCCTACTCACTCACATTGATATCTATTGATGGGCATCTCCATAGCCCGTTGATACGCCTAGTTGATGTGAGACTATCTTCTCCCTTTTTTCTTCTCCACAACCACCATTCTATTCCACCTATAGTGCTATGTCCATGGCTCATGCTCATATATTGCGTGAAGATTGACAAAGTTTGAGAACATTAAAAGTATGAAACAATTGCTTGGCTTGTCATCGGGGTTGTGCATGATTCAAATATGTTGTGTGGTGAAGATGGAGCATAGCCAGACTATATGATTTTGTAAGGATAACTTTCTTTGGCCATGTTATTTTGAGAAGACATAGTTGCTTTGTTAGTATGCTTGAAGTATTATTATTCTTATGTCAATATGAACTTTTGTCTTGAATCTTATGGATCTGAATATTCATGCCACAATTAAGAAGAATCACATTGAAATTATGCCAAGTAGCACTCCACGTCAAAAATTCTTTTTATCATTTACCTACTCGAGGACGAGCAGGAATTAAGCTTGGGGATGCTTGATATGTCTCCAACGTATCTATAATTTTTTGATTGCTCCATGCTATATTATCTACTGTTTTGGGCATTATTGGGCTTTATTATCCACTTTTATATTACTTTTGGGACTAACCTAGTAACCGGAGGCCCAACCCAGATTTGCTATTTTATGGCTATTTCAGTGTTTCGAAGAAAAGGAATATCAGACGGAGTCGAAACGGAACAAAATCAACTGGAGAAGTTATTTTTGGAAGGAAACACACCTGATGGACTTGGACCCTATGTTAGGGGAGACACGAGGTGCTCACGAGGGTGGGGGGCTCGCCCCCCCTAGGGCGCGCCCCCCTGTCTCGTGGGGCCCCCGTGGCTCCTCCGACGTCCTCCCTGCACCCATATATATCCACGTACCATAAAACTTCCAGAACAAAAAATAGATCAGGAGTTCCGCCGCCAAAAGCCTCCGTAGCCACCGAAAACCAATCTAGACCAGTTCCGGCACCCTGCCGGAGGGGGCAATCCCTCTCCGGTGGCCATCTTCATCATCCCGGTGCTCTCCATGACGAGGAGGGAGTAGTTCTTCCTCGGGGCTGAGGGTATGTACCAGTAGCTATGTGTTTGATCTCTCTCTCTCTCTCTCTCTCGTGTTCTTGAGGTGATACGATCTTGATGTATCGCGAGCTTTGCTATTATAGTTGGATCTTATGTTTCTCCTCCCCCTCTTCTCTCTTGTAATGAATTGAGTTTCCCCTTTGAAGTAATATTATCGGATTGAGTCTTTAAAGACTTGAGAACACTTGATGTATGTCTTGCCGTGGATATCTGTGGTGACAATGGGATACCACGTGCCACTTGATGTATGTTTTTGTGACCAACTTGCGGGTTTCGTGACATTGGGAACCTATGCATAGGGGTTGGCACACGTTTTCATCGTGATTCTCTGATAGGAACTTTGGGGCACTCTTTGAGGTCCTTTGTGTTGGTTGAATAGATGAATCTGAGATTGTGTGATGCATATCATATAATCATACCCACGGATACTTGAGGTGACATTGGAGTATCTAGGTGACATTAGGGTTTTGATTGATTTGTGTCTTAAGGTGTTATTCTAGTACGAACTCTAGGATTGTTTGTGACACTTATAGGAATAGCCCAACGGATTGATTGGAAAGAATAACTTTGAGGTGGTTTCGTACCCTACCATAATCTCTTCGTTCGTTCTCCGCTATTAGTGACTTTGGAGTGACTCTTTGTTGCATGTTGAGGGATAGTTATGTGATCCAATTATGTTAGTATTGTTGAGAGTACTTACACTAGTGAAAGTATGAACCCTAGGCCTTGTTTCCACGCATTGCAATACCGTTTACACTCACTTTTATCACTTGCTGCCTTGCTGTTTTTATAATTTCAGATTACAAAAACTATTATCTACTATCCATATTGCACTTGTATCACCATCTCTTCGTCGAACTAGTGCACCTATACAATTTACCATTGTATTGGGTGTGTTGGGGACACAAGAGACTCTTTGTTATTTGGTTGCAGGGTTGCTTGAGAGAGACCATCTTCATCCTACGCCTCCTACGGATTGATAAACCTTAGGTCATCCACTTGAGGGAAATTTGCTACTGTCCTACAAACCTCTGCACTTGGAGGCCCAACAACGTCTACAAGAAGAAGGTTGTGTAGTAGACATCACCGGCTTCGGTGCCCCGTGTTGGCGAGTCACTGCGGGTTCGGCATGGCATCCCAAAGGCCTTCCCTGTAAAACACCATATGTGTACGGTAGGTGAAGTGCATAAAAGGGGATCCTTCTTGGAAGTTGGGACTCTGATTTTCCCTTACCTGCGATGCAGGGAGTAGCCCAGGATAGTCGGCTATGATGGCCACCATGACGCCATCGTAGCTCAATTGATAGAACGTCATGTCTATCAGCTCCACAAATGTGTCCGGATCCTCCTCAAGTCCAGGATCGAGGGCCCGGTCAGGGTCCTCCGGTTGTGGAGGTGGGCTGTTGACCTCCTTCACATCTTTTCGCAGTTCGTGCCATGAAATGGCAAGGTGAGTATTTATGACAAAGAATGCGGGAAGGTTGGGAGTAAAGAGTGATAGCTCACCCAGCTTGGAGGGTTGTACATGGAGAATCCATCCCATGGCTTAATACGGATGAACTCCTCTTCCTCTCCCTTGAACAACTCAGACATAATTTTTTGCTAAAGCAGCATCGGAGTCCGATCCCTTACGCCCGTAGCGGGTGGCATCATATTCCCCGTTAAAGCACCATAGGGGGTGCCCTCGATATTGAAGTGGCTGCACCCCCCACATTATGCATATTGACATAACCTCGATTATTGTCAATCCTGATTCAGCCAGCACTTTAATCCGGTCCATCA
This sequence comes from Triticum urartu, assembly GCF_056163025.1. Classification (NCBI taxonomy): domain Eukaryota; kingdom Viridiplantae; phylum Streptophyta; class Magnoliopsida; order Poales; family Poaceae; genus Triticum; species Triticum urartu. Next base: position 118,557,304 of record NC_141875.1, on the reverse strand, counting down.
GGTAAAGGACTTCTCCATTATCTTCCTCTTGGGGGCTCCGTGGGTACCAGCTTCGGTGTTTCTTCAGAGGAGCATTGTGGAACTCGGGAAGACCCCTCCGAACAGGATCTGGAAGGGGGACGTCCTCCATGTAAAACCACTCCGAAGGCCAGTCTTCGGACGTCTTCTTCAGGGTACCGGACAGGTATCCGATCCCGGCGATGCGCCATATTTCCGCTCTGCCCACTTGATATAGTGACCCCTCCTATGTACGGGGCACAAGGCAGAGTAGCCTCTTCCACAGCTCGAAATGAGCCTCGCAGCCCAGAAACAGCTCACAAAAGGCAACATAACCAGTGATGTGTAATATGGAAACGGGGGTAAAATTATGCAACTGGAGGCCGTAAAACTCCAGGAGCCCCGGAGGAACGGATGGATCGGAAATCCAAGTCCCCTTAGTAAATAAGGGACAAGGCATACCCACTCCCCCTTGGAGGGATTGGGGAAGCTCTTCGCTTGCTCCTCGCCGTTATAGGTGGCGAGCCCGGCTCGAATGGGGACCATACATGCTAGAGGGAGAAATCCCCGGGTCTGCAACTCTACTAATTGGTTGTGCGGGACAGAACACTTCTCCCAGTCACCGGGCTTGGGGCTACGGGAGCGGGAAGAGGAGCTGCGGTGGCCGGCCATGTTGGAATGGATTTTCTCTGAGCGTGCTAAGATGGAAACTCGCCGTGGGAGGATGGTGTAGTTTGGATCTAAGAATCCCCGCCCCTTTAATAGACAGTTTACTTACATGGCTAGGGTGGCGAATGTAAAAATGCCCCGGCTCCTCGCATTCACTCGACACGTGGAAGTGTAACATCCCAAAATTCTAAATTTTGGAATGTTATATTAAATAAATAGTTTTGATTGTTTATTTGATTGTGGTGTGGTTGCTTGTGTGAAATTTGAAACTTTTTGAAAGTTGAATGAGAGGGAATGAAATGACTTTCCCAAACTTTCTCTTTACATTTATGATCTCCATGAATTCAAATTCATTTCATCACAAAACCCTAGAGTGAAGATGATATGACTCTTCCATTTAAATAAATGAAAAGGGTTTTGAAAAGATTTGAATTGCATTTGGAAATATTTCAAATTCACAAACTTTATGCAACTCAATGATTTTCATGAGAGAAGATAAAATGACTTCTTCAAATTATATGAAATAAGAGTTGGAAGTTTAAAGGAATCAAATTGAAAGGCCGGTTGAAATTATTTTGAAACCCACTTTCAAATTGGAGTTATTTGGTTTTATTAAAATTATTTTTCTCCAAAAATATAATATATATGGAAATAGGGTAAAATGATTCCCTACAATAGAAAAATGGAGAAAAATGGATTTGAAATCATTTTTGGTATTTTAAAATATATTTATTTGGTTTTAAATGAACCATTAGCACTGTTTGCATTACTTGAAATTTTCTGGATTTTATTTGTCTCTGAAAAATAGTTCATGTTGTAGAATTTACTTTTCTGAAGATTTTGGTATATAATATGCCTATAGAGTTGTGTTTTTTTTGAGTTCTTCAATGTTTCAAAAAAAACGTTTAAAAAAACAGACCCCGCCAGGCCAGCCAAGCTAGCTGGCCCAGCCCCAGCGCGGCCAGCCGCCAGGCAGCGACGCTAGCCACCGCCCCACGTCCAAGGCAGCAGCGCCCCAGCACCCACGTTCCAAGAAAAAATGAGCGCCTCCACACCGCTCGATCGACTCCCTTCGCTCGTCTGTTTTCTCCCTCCCCACGCCCGATCTCTCTCTCACACCTGGCGCTTGGCCCCACCTCTTCTTTCTTATTTCCCACGAACAGAAAGAGAAACACATGCGTACACGCATCGGTGCCGCTCCGCGTCCGATCTTCGTAGAAAACCTATCCCAAGCCAACCCCAGGCCCAAGAAATATGTCATATAAATAGCCACGACCTTCCTCGACCAATTCCCTTAGAAACCACTCGCCAAAACCCAGCATATCGTCCGCTATCATCGTTCCAATCTGGAAGCAGATGCGGCAGTCCATCACATGTTTCCGACGCTGGTGAGAGATCCCGATCATCCTCCTTTTGGGTTTCGACATCTCACGATCCCTAGACGCTCTTTGACATGGTTTTGCACTCCCTCTCCATCTACAGAAGCCATCCCAACCTCGACGTCTTCTCCAGAGTATCCAGAGCACCGAGGTTCACCGCTTCGTTCCGTCGCCGTTCGTCATTGCCGACCATCTCCGACTCTACAACAGGACAAGCCAAACCTCACTGCAGCCTCCGGACACCTCCGCCGCTGCCACACTGGAACAGAGCCGCCCGAACGTACGTTCCCATTCTCTGTAAGCGTTCAGTTCATCTGTTCGTTTTAGTTAAAAAAACGTTTTGGTTTACTTAGGTCAGTTTAGCTTTTGGTTTATATACGGTTCAGTCAGTTAGATCGAACCGGTTTGCCGACTTTCTGTTTTTAAACGTACGTGCATGTTTCTGTTAAGTCTTGGCCAAGCGACATTTAGTTACAGATCGCTCACCTCCTAGCCCATTAGACTACCCGTTTTGTTTAATTTATTTTATTTCGTTTCTATTTCAAAAAACAAAATAGTTCTGTTTTTAGAAATTCAATACCTTTTAGGTTTTAGATCCAAATTGAGTGATTGTTTTCATGTTGTGTCACAAAATTGTTTAAGTTTCTGTTTGTGTACTTAGGTTTCAAATTTGAGTAGTTTAAACTTGAGTTTGTGAAATTTGTTCAAATCACTAAATTGGTCATATTTTGAGTTTTACAAAGTATTTTTGATTGATTCTTTTTGCTACTGTTTTATTATGGTTTTTTCTATCCAGTAGCATATAGTTATTTATTTTTAGTTTATTTTAAATTAGGTTTATTGCAGAAACAGTACTGTTTTGCTTATGTAGTTGTTTTAGTCATATAACTAGTGTTTTTAATTATTTTTAGTTAATTCTTTTTGTAGCTTCTCAATTGTTGTTATATATTTCTGTTAGACTACAATAGTTAAGTTTTTGTAGTTATCTATTAGTGTTTAGCTACTGTTTTAGTATTTGTTTGTTTAGTTCATAGTGATAGTTGATAATAATAGTTTTATTAGTTTCAAAAGTAAATTATTTTTGCCACTTAAATATATGTTGTTATTGATCCTGTTATTTAGAAGTAAATTATTTTTCATAATTATTTTAGTATTATTTATTATTGTCTTAGTGCTTTGTTAGTTGTTATAGTTTTTCTAGTGTTAACTAGATAGTTATAGTAGTTTTTATATTATTTTTTTGCTAGTTATTAATTTAGTAAATTATTTTCTGTTGTTGCATTAGGATTTATATTTTCTTTGCTATAGAGAAGTTATTAGAGTAATTTAGTGTTGCCATGAGAGTATTGGTTGATATTGTGTGAGTTGATTTCTCCCTTTTCCTTGAAGTTTTCTTTGGAATTTCATTTGGTTTTCTTTGATTTCATTATTATTTTCTTTATTGCTTTTTGATTGTTATTTTGATTGATAGAGTTGATTGCTAGAATTGTTGCTTATGTGAATTCAATGTTTGACTATATAGATTTTTCATCGGAGAGTTACGTATAGTGCTATCAAGTGTTCCAAGAGCGTTATTATCTTCATCAAGTATTACCAGGCAAGTTCACTTTGACCATGTTTTTCATACCTATGTTTTATTTGCATGTAGTAGCACCCTTCCAACAATCCCCCTAGTAGTGTTATTGAATCCTGTAGTTGAGTAGAATGCATGAGGTAGAAACCCATCTCCCTGTTACCAAGCCCTGGGCGTTATATAGTTTTAATGCTACGCTATAGTAAACGGGGTTTGGTATGAGTGCACGAGAGTGGTGTGAAGAAGGAGGACTCTACGTCAATGGTGACAACTTCATGATGGCATCGGCAAGGACTGCATCTTCAGGACTCCAAGGCCTCAAGATTTCGAGACTCGAGACAAGAATTCAATACACACTACTGGGTGAAGGACGGTTGACGGGCACCCTAGAGAAACCAGTGGTTGGCCGGGATGCATGGAGAAGCGCCATGACATCTTGCGGAAAGCTTCACCCGGACTCAAAAGAGATGGAATAATACTTCATGCCCGGAAGCTTACCTGTGCAACCGCAAGTCACTATGGGCTCTGGCTTGGTTGACCTTAGTTGTGACTCTGGCTGGGACGGTGCTAGCAGATGTAGAACTATGGTAGGATTGGATGAGCACTGGACAGTGGTCAGGGGAACTCTTTGTAAAACCATGTTTCGGTCGTCTTGTTCTCAAACACCTTGAAGTGCGAGAACGTAAAAAGAAGGATCGAATCTTGCGGGTAAAGTGTACAAACCTCTGCAGAGGGTTAAAAACCTAATCGATTAACCGTGTCCCCGGTTACAGACAATTTGAGCCTCTGGACTTGGATCTATCTCGGAACTCTCAACACCGGACTGATAACTTAATTGTGGGCAACTTATGATGATTTGGGCTATGAGACATCGGTTGGCGGAACCATGTCATGATAGAAAACTCCATAGTACAGACTCCGGTTAATTCCTTTGATGTAGGGAAAACAAAACCAGCTTTTATGCAAACAAAACTCAGTTGCAGAGCCACAAAGCCATATTGCATATAGTATAGATTATCATTTGTTTTCTCTTATTGTGATCTTGCCGGTACATTCAATGTACTGACCTACACGGCTGCAACGTATCATGTTGCAGATATTTCTTCGACGAGTAAGAGTTATGATACAGGGTTATGGTCTACACTCAACTTGCCAATGGCGTTGATGGGACTCCACACCCGATTGTTTGTTTCCGCTGAGACTTATGAGGTATATATCAGTTTTACGTTATTTATACATGTGATTGCACTTTGATATATACATTGATGTACTGTGTGTGACAGCATACCGATCCAGGGATGGCACAGATACACAGAGGCTTGACCATCTGAGGTCGGGTCGCTACAGGAAGATAGCCCTTATTGGGCGTAGAAGCCAAGAAGTGCAACATTTATGGGGAGCTGGACACTACTCAGCGGATATTCAGAATTTGGAGAAGAACCCTCCTTGCAATGCCAAGACGATCTGCGCGCCGGACTCATCGACATTTAAGCCTGGTTCGGGGGCTACTGAGGGAGTCCTGGATTAGGGGGTCTCCGGACAGCCGGACTATATCCTTTGGCTGGACTATTCAACTATGAAGATACCAGATTGAAGACTTTGTCCCGTGTCCGGATGGGACTTTCCTTGGTGTGGAAGGCAAGCTTGGCAATACGGATATGTAGGTCTCCTCCCTTGTAACCGACTCTGTGTAACCCTAGCCCCCTCCGGTGTCTATATAAATCAGAGGGTTTAGTCCGTAGGACAACATACAATCATACCATAGGATAGCTTCTAGGGTTTAGCTTCTACGATGTCGTGGTAGATCAACTCTTGTAATACTCATATCATCAAGAACAATCAAGCAGGACGTAGGGTATTACCTCCATCAAGAGGGCCCGAACCTGGGTAAACATCGTGTCCCCTGCCTCCTGTTACCATCCGCCTTAGACACACAGTTCGGGACCCCCTACCCGAGATCCGCCGGTTTTGACACCGACAAGGTAAATGATAAAAGAAGAATTTTTGATGTGGAATGCTTTCTAACATATTTCTCAATCTAATTTTTTCTTTATTGTGGCATGAATGTTCAGATCTGAAAGATTCAAGATAAAAGTTTAATATTAACATAAAAATAATAATACTTCAAGCATACTAACTAAGCAATCATGTCTTCTCAAAATAACATGGCCAAAGAAAGTTATCCCTACAAAATCATATAGTCTGGCTATGCTCTATCTTCACCACACAAAATATTTAAATCATGCACAACCCCGATGACAAGCCAAGCAATTGTTTCATACTTTTGATGTTCTCAAACTTTTTCAATCTTCATGCAATATATGAACGTGAGCCATGGATATAGCACAATATGTGGAATAGAATGGTGGTTGTGGAGAAGACAAAAAGGAGAAGATAGTCTCACATCAACTAGGCATATCGACGGGCTATGGAGATGCCCATTAATAGATATCAATGTGAGTGAGTAGGGATTGCCATGCAACGGATGCACTAGAGCTATAAGTACATGAAAGCTCAACAAAAGAAACTAAGTGGGTGTGCATCCAACTCGCTTGTTCATCAAGACCTAGGGCATTTTGAGGAAGCCCATCATTGGAATATACAAGCCAAGTTCTATACTGAAAATTCCCACTAGTATATGAAAGCGATATCATAGGAGACTCTCTATCATGAAGATCATGGTGCTACTTTGAAGCACAAGTGTGGAAAAAGGATAGTATCATTGTCCCTTCTCTCTTTTTCTCTCATTTTTTTGTTTGGGCCTTTTTTCCTTTTTCCTTTCTTTTTGGCCTCCTTTTTTTCATCTGGAGTCTCATCCCGACTTGTGGGGGAATCATAGTCTCCATAATCCTTTCCTCACTTGGGACAATGCTCTAATAATGATGATCATCACACTTTATTTACTTACAACTCAATACTTAGAACAAAGTATGACTCTATGTGAATCCCTCCGGCGGTGTACCGGGATGTGCAATGATGCATGAGTGACATGTATGAAGAATTATGAACGGTGGCTTTGCCACAAATACGATGTCAACTGCATGATCATGCAAGCAATATGACAATGATGAAGCGTGTCATAATAACTGAACGGTGGAAAGTTGCATGGCAATATATCTCGGAATAGCTACGGAAATGCCCTAATAGGTAGGTATGGTGGCTGTTTTGAGGAAGGTATATGGTGGGTTTAAGGTACCGGCGAAAGTTGCGCGATACTAGAGAGGCTAGCAATGGTGGAAGGGTGAGAGTGCGTATAATCGATGGACTCAACATTAGTCATAAATAACTCGCATACTTATTGGAAAAATCTATTAGTTATCGAAACAAAGTATTACACGCATGCTCCTAGGGGGATAGATTGGTAGGAAAAGACCATCGCTCGTCCCCGACCGCCACTCATAAGGAAGACAATCAATAAATAAATCATGCTCCGACTTCATCACATAACGGTTCACCATACATGCATGCTACGGGATCACAAAATTCAACACAAGTATTCCTCAAATTCACAACTACTCAACTATCATGACTCTAATATCACCATCTCCATATCTCAAAGCAAATATCAAGTATCAAACTTCTCATAGTATTCAATGCACTTCTATGAAAGTTTTTATGTTAAATAAAATTTCCATGTTGTTATAAAGGAATGTCAAAATAATATAAATGAAGCATGAGAGAACAATAGTTTCTATAAAACAAATCCACCATCGTGCTCTAAAAGATATAAGTGAAGCACTAGAGCAAAAACTATATAGCTCAAAAGATATAAGTGAAGCACATAGAGTATTCTAATAAATTTCAAATCGTGTGAGTCTCTCTCAAAAGATGTGTACATCAAGGATGATTGTGGTAAACTAAAAAGAAAAGACTCAAATAATACAAGACGCTCCAAGCAAAACACATATCATGTGGTGAATAAAAATATAGCTCCAAGTAAAGTTACCGATAGACGAAGACGAAAGAGGGGATGCCTTCCGGGGCATCCCCAAGCTTAGGCTTTTTGGTGTCCTTGAATTTTACCTTGGGTGCCATGGGCATCCCCAAGATTAGGCTCTTGCCACTCTTTGTTTCATAATCCATCAAATCTTTACCCAAAACTTGAAAACTTCACAACACAAAACTCAAAATAGAAAATCTCGTGAGCTCCGTTAGCGAAAGAAAACAAAACACCACTTCAAGGTACTGTAATGAACTCATTCTTTATTTATATTGGTGTTAAACCTACCTTATTCCAACTTCTCTATGGTTTATAAACTCTTTTACTTGCCATAGGTTCATCAAAGTAAGCAAACAACACACGAAAAACAGAATCTGTCAAAAAACAGAACAGTCTGTAGTAATCTGTAGCTAACGCAAACTTCTGGAACCCCAAAAATTCTAAAATAAATTTCTGGACGTGAGGAATTTATCTATTAATCATCTTCAAAAAGAATTAACTACATAGCACTTTCCAAATAAAAATGGTAGAAATTCTCGTAAGCGCTAAAGTTTCTGTTTTTTACAGCAAGATCAAAAAGACTTTCCCCAAGTCTTCCCAACTGTTCTACTTGGCACAAACACTAATTAAACACAAAAAACACAACCAAAACAGAGGCTAGATAAATTATTTATTACTAAACAGGAGCAAAAAGCAAGGAATAAAAATAAAATTGGGTTGCCTCCCAACAAGCGCTATCGTTTAACGCCCCTAGCTAGGCATAAAAGCAAGGATAGATCTAGGTATTGCCATAATAATAGGATAGATCACGAAAGCTCATTTCATATTCTCTATGTTCAGCAGCAAGTTTTCTTTGAGGCAAGCAAAAGTAATAAAAAGGGCTAAATTTACTGGGACAGAAGTCCCCAAGATCAATTTTGGGAGGTATAGGTTCCTCCTTTGGCCCTTCATATTGCACAACCAATTCATCATTATAAGCATTCTTTTGACAAAACTTCATAAGCCTATATTCGAGAGAATATCCTAGATCATTATTTCGAATAGCAAAATCATTATTAAGTTCAGAAATTCTATCAACTAGAACATTGGTAGGAACCTTTTTTCTAAGGTTCCCATTAAAAGCAACAAAGTCTAAAGATTGAAAGCGTATTATTTCCTCTTGATCAAAGAGGATTGCCTCTATGGGAGGATGGCCAGCGTCCACCCTATAGTGCGCAAAGATTTCTTTTGCCTATTTTATTATAAATCTGAACTCATGAGCCAAAAAGATAGTAGCGGCACGCTTAATAGAAGAATGCTCAATATTGGAAAATTCTAGGAAACTCCTTTGTATGCAAGGATGCATGTGCATAAATTGCCTTTCAAGTTCAACTACAAGCATGGCGATAGCGTCTGCAGGACTACTAGTTCTATGAAGAATAGAACTAGCCATATAAGGCAAGGTACCGGCACAAGTAAAGAAATCTTGGATAACTCCTTTTCCAATAATATTACCACTAACGATTCGGAATTTTTTTTGTATGTAAGATAGGGGGTTCTTCAGCAGGAGCATCAGAATTTTCCATGTTATTATTATTGTCCATATCAACAATAATTTCCCCAATTTCAGACATAACGGCAAAAAGTGCGAGGAGCAAAAGAAAGATGGAGGCAAACAGAAAAGAGAGGGCGAATAAAACGGCAAGGGTGAAGTGGGGGAGAGGAAAATGAGAGGCAAATGGCAAATACTGTAATGCGAGGGATAAGAGTTTGTGATGGGTACTTGGTATGTCTTGACTTGTGCGTAGACTCCGGCAACGGTGCCAGAAATGGCTCGTTGTCGGGAGTCAAATTTTGAATTGACTTGGCGCGAATCTCCCTGGCAAAGGCGCCAGAAATCCTTCTTGCTACTTCTTGAGCACTGCGTTGGTTTTCCCTTGAAGATGAAAGGGTGATGTAGTAAAGTAGCGTAAGTATTTCCCTCAGTTTTTGAGAACCAAGGTATCAATACAGTAGGAGATCACGCTCGAGTCCCACGCACCTACACAAACAAATAAGAACCTCGCAACCAACGCGATAAAGGGGTCGTCAATCCCTTCACGGTCACTTACGAGAGTGAGATCTGATAGATATGATAAGATAATATTTTTGGTATTTTTATGATAAAGAGAAATAAAGATGCAAACTAAAATAAACAGCAAAAGAAATAACTAAGTGTTGGAAGATTAATATGATGGAAGATAGACCCGGGGGCCATAGGTTTCACTAGTGGCTTCTCTCAAGAGCATAAGTATTACGGTGGGTAAACGAATTCTGCCGAGCAATTGATAGAATTGAGCATATTTATGAGAATATCTAGGTATGATCATGTATATATGGATCACGTCCGCGACAAGTAGACTGAAACGATTCTACATCTACTACTATTACTCCACACATTGACCGCTATCCAGCATGCATCTAGAGTATTAAGTTCATAAGAACAGAGTAATGCTTTAAGTAAGATGACATGATGTAGAGGGATAAACTCATGCAATATGATATAAACCCCATGTTTTCATCCTCGATGGCAACAATACAACACGTGTTGGTTCCCTTTCTGTCACTGGGATCGAGCACCGCAAGATTGAACCCAAAGCTAAGCACTTCTCCCATTGCAAGAAAGATCAATCTAATAGGCCAAACCAAACTGATAATTCGAAGAGACTTGCAAAGATAAACCAATCATACATAAAAGAATTCAGAGGAGAATCAAATATTGTTCATAGATAAACTTGATCATAAACCCACAATTCATCGGATCTCGACAAACACACCGCAAAAGAAGATTACATCGAATAGATCTCCAAGAAGATCGAGGAGAACTTTGTAATGAGATCCAAAGAGAGAGAAGAAGTCATCTAGCTAATAACTATGGACCCATAGGTCTGAAGTAAACTACTCACACATCACCGGAGAGGCCATGGAGTTGACGTAGAGGCCCTCCATGATCAACTCCCCCTCCGGCGGAACTCCGGAAAAGGCCCCAAGATGGGAACTCTTGGGTATAGAAGGTTGCGGCGGTGGAATTAGGTTTTCATGGTGCTCCTGGATGTTCGGGGGTACGTGGATATATATAGGAGGAAGAAGTACGTCGGTGGAGCAACGGAGGGCCCACGAGGGTGGAGGGCATGCCTAGAGGGGTAGGCGTGCCCCCTGCCTCGTGCCCTCCTCGATCGTTTCTTGATGCCCACTCCAAGTCTCCTGGATCATGTTTGTTGAGAAAATCACGTTCCCAAAGGTTTCATTCCGTTTGGACTCCGTTTGATATTCCTTTTCTGCGAAACCCTAAAATAGGCAAAAAAACAGCAATTTGGGTTGGGCCTCTGGTTAGTAGGTTAGTCCCAAAAATGATATAAAAGTGTAAAAATAAAGCCCATTAACATCCAAAATAGATAATATAATAGCATGGAGCAATCAAAAATTATAGATACGTTGGAGATGTATCAGCCCACGTCGCCATTGGGTGGTATTAGGATCTTTTATTCCTCGTCTATACTCTGGGACTCCGATCTCTCTTCTATTCGGGTTAAATGAATTTTACTAAATCTAACATTAGGATCTGTTGATCACTTTCACCCGGAGAGCAACTTATTACCGATGATTGTCTGCTCCACCAAAAGATTCTGAGGTTACTCTACGATGTTCTCCCGAGACACTTGTACCCACTGCCTTTGCAAATTCCCTACCACTGTTATATCCTTATTGATAACTGCATACACATGCCATTCTTACATTCAATACCATTGATATTATTATTACAAGATGCCCCGAACTACTCTCCGTTGTTCCGAGAATCCTTCGAGCTTACTGCCTTGTAGTTCCTTGTCACCTGAATACCCCTACGGATAATTTTGTGCACCTATCGAGTATCCGCTCATCCTCAGTTGATTCATGTACTTCCCAAAAGTCATCGTAATACCATTCGTTCTTCTGAAAATCCTCAACAGCCTATTGTTCTTGAATTTCTTGCTGGCTTGCATTATGGTTAATACCATAAGTCTGGTAATCTTATTGTCATCCTTTGTCATTATCATTTTGAGTGCGTTGATACAATATGTTGCGAATGCTTGCAATCCTCAATCAGATCCTAGAATTCATCCTTCTGACTCAGACGTCATTTTAACATGTGCTGGATATGGACCAATCAAATTGCCATCGATTGTACCCCTAAGGCTATTCTACCTATCCATCCCTAATCAGAGCATTGCTTCTGATCCCTTGTCTTGGAATTCATAATTCCTTTGCAATTGAGCTTTGAGTTAGTCAGTTGTTTCTATAATCTGATCTCCTTGCATTCTTTCTTCCTCTGGTTCAGTACTAATGCTCACATCAGATCCCTTGTGGACCACCTGACCCTTTGTCGGATTTTATCTGACAACGTCCTTCATATTCAATGAGCTTGTGAGCCTTTCCTTGGATACATAATGCCTTTGGTAAATTGTATCCTCTTCTTTCTCAAGCATGCTCTAGTATCGAGCTTGTGTTATTTATTCTTGAAATTTATGGTATATGCTCCTAAGATGCCCCGATGGGTTGAACCTATGCCTTCCCCAAACCGTATGAACCCGAAAGTTTTCGCAAGTCATACTCTTATGTTGCTGTGCCAAATAAAAAAATTCAACACTACAACTTTTTCGAAAACGAGAAGTGAATGAAAGGTTATGCATTGCAGAAGTGGGAGTCGACCTTGAACCTTTGTGTTCATGCCCATGGACATGATGCGGAACTTACCATGAAAGCTTCTTGCAAGAATATTTAGTCATTTGAATAATTCTTCCGGTATCGTAAATTGGATCCCTTGTAGTTATGGTTCCGACCATGCTAACCTTATTCAATGTATCCGAAAGGAAACCATTCCATTGCCTCGTCTATTCTGACAAGATTAAAGTATCTGCTATCGCAAGTCAATGCTCCAATTCAGTTTCTATTCTGATTTGCCTTCAAGTATACCCTCTGGTATCTCGAGAATATCTAAGAACTGTGTTGCATCTTATGTGTTCTTCATCGGCTATTATTTTTCACTGATTCCAATTTTTCATTGGTTCTGAGTTGTTAGTCGCTCAAGAACACCGGTAAGTGAACCGATTCCGCACTCCGGTTTGATAACTCTAAGTAATTTTCGTTTGTTATGAGATTAATAATCCTTCAAGTCATTACTAGCCTGATCGGCTACATCATTATCGTGCTAATTCTAACTATGCTACCTGATCCTTCTTCTCGGAGCATAATTTTTGACAATGAGCTAAGCTTACGTCGCTCTTCCTCGTCATACCGTTTCACCTCGAACAGAAAGCTTGATTCCGAGTTGGAGACGTATCCATGGTGCCAATAATATTTCGCTATAGCACTCCTTTTACTTGATGCAGTCGTTGTTGTTTGACTGGTTCTTCGTGGATCCTCTCGACAAAATTTGTCGTGATCATCATCAACTTTTTGACTCCGTCCAGAATATCAATCAAATTCTTGATGACAAGTACCATCCTTCCCCCTCAATGATTGTGTTATCATCGACAACATTATCGCTTTCCCTCCAACACAAACTTGTTCGTGTTTTGTGTTATACCTGGAGATCCTTACTATCCAGCAATTATTCTTCTTTACCTTGGAGTATTACCATCTTTTATGTCAAAAATGTTGTGAGAATTTCACCACCTCTTATGAATTCTTGGTACAAGTGATACTTCTTGCCATTTCCGTTCATTCCTTGGTCCCCGTGTTGTTTCTAACCAGAAAGCCGACAATTGAACTATGATGTGCGAATTCAAAAGTTCTAGCAACCATATTGCTTTGAAGTTAATGGTCGACATTACATTCTTAGGCCATTGGTTATCGAATCACCATTCTAACATTGATCGTACTTCCTAAGCCATATTTCGGGTGCACCTTTCAGCCAATGTTTAATTGTGTATGTTTTATTTTTCTCTAGCATACATCATTATATCATTTGATATGACAAATGTTATCTCTTTATTCACATAATTGTGGAAATCCACCTTTTTGGAAATCTCGATGATATGTCGCCGAGTCCATCAGCCACCTCCTCATCCTCTCCTTGGTTTAATGCTGAACTATGGTTTCGGAACTTGCTTCCATGGTTCATTTCCCGAGAATCTTAAAATGTCTTTGTGTCAACTGTTGTTGCACCTTTTCTTCTCGGGCATCTTGAGTCTGAGGTATCCTAACACCAATCAGATCTGAATCTTAGTCAGATATGATGGTTGGGACATATTTCCAAGAGTTATAACACTGGTCTTTATACGACTCGGTAAGGTGATGTCATGCCTATCCCACCTGGCCGGAGAACCTATTGTTATAGTTTCCTATTTAGCAAGGTTAACCATTCTTACATGAGGAAATCGTAAGACTTATTCTATATGTTGTTCCCGATGAATCCTTTGTGTATCAAAAGTTTGACCTTTGCTTGAAGACCATGTCAATGCTATCTCAAAGCATGTTTGTGGTACTCCGATTTTCAACAAGAACAATTGAAGCCCAATGCTAAATGTTTCTTGCTATATTATCCTAACACCGTTGCATGGGTAATGTCATGAAATTTATGTCCCCTTACCTAAAGGGATTTCTACATTATATCATGTCATAGATATCATGCTCTTCTTGTCCTTGGGAAGGGTATACCCTTGAAATATGTGTTTAAACACATTTTCCTTTCCATTGTTCTGTTTAATCTAATAATCACATTTTCCTTTCCATTGTTTGTTTAACCTTTCTTGTAATCTGACTTAGCTGAGCAGTGATAATACCCTGCTTAGGTAAGCACCTTGTTGTACCACTTTGTTAGTAAAGACCCTGTTACTATGGTTCATGACATTCTAGTAACCACTGTTGGACGAGAACTTTGCCTATTGTTCCGCCTCGTTCAACGAGCAGGAAAATGGTTCTCTTCGTCCCTCGCGCTTGGTACCGATGTTGTTGCCGACATAACAAATAGTCTATCCTCTGACATGCCTTGCTTACATGATCATGCAAGACGTCATCGCCCTTCCTATTTTTAACCCACATGGTGGGCCCATAACCCACAGTTCCACAGGATCGAAACCTGACTCTCCTGTACACCCTGTTGTTAAAGTTATTCCCCGCGCCTGACTTCGTATGTAATTCACGGGCCACCTGCCTAGTGATCTATTGTGGTATCAGACGCAATACTTATTATCGTTGCTCTGAACCCCTTTCACCTTCTGATTAGGCCATCGAACGATTGCCTGCCCATTGGAAACTTCTCATGGTACCTTCTTACTTTACTCTCGATATTTTCTTAAGTATCTATTTGAGAATTACTTTCTACCAGATTCCCTGAGTTATCTGCCAGATAGTCGACCTTGTAAGGTCCTTTCTTCCAAAGTTACCCCTTGTCCTTTCATAAGTACGATGAAATTTCCGAAGAAAGGATGATGACTTCATCATGATGGCCTAAAGCAGAGGAATGAAGACATCACGTAATGGATCAACTAGATTAAACTTTTAAGTTAATAAGCCACTGACACATCGGGCCCACTAGCTAGTTAGTTTTTTAAAAAATGATAATAAAATATAACTTGTTATTTAACTCTCTCACTGACTTGTGGGGCCCGCTAGTCAGGTTTGACCAGTCATAGTCAAACTGTTGACTGGGCTGCTGACTCAGCTCTCGCCCACCAGTCAGCTTCTGCTGACTTGGCAGTTGACCCAGTCAACCGGGTATACTTCCTGTGTACCCCTAGCATTTAAATATTAATTTAATTTCGAATTGAATTAAATCCAAATTATAAAAGCATTATAACTTTAAAAAATAATATAAAATAATCTGTAGCTTGGATGAAAATACTTTGTACATGAAAGTTGCTCAGAACGATGAGATGAATCCGGATACATAGCCTGTTCGTCCGCCGCACATCCCTAGCATAGCAAACACGCAACTTTTCCCCTTCGGTTCATCTGTCCAAAAATGCAGAACTCTGGGGATACTTTCCCGGATGTTTCCCCCCTTCGACGGTTTCACCTCTTACTGCGTTAGGACACACCTGACACCATTACTTGTCATGTCATGCATCGATATGCATCTATTTGCATTGTATTCATTATTTCTTCCCCCTCTTCTCTCTGGTAGACTACGAGACTAACGGCGCTGCTGGTGTCCCGATCGACTACTGTGTTGACGACCCCTCCTTGCCAGAGCAACCAAGCAAGCCCCCCCTTGATCAACCCGATATCGCCTATTCTTCTCTCTACTGCTTGCATTAGAGTAGTGTAGCATGATACTGCTTTCCTTTAATCCTATTCTGATGCATAGCCTGTCTTTGCTACTATTGTTGTTAGCTTTACCTGCAATCCTAAATGCTTAGTATAGGATGCTAGTATTCCATCAGTGGCCCTACATTCTTGTCCGTCTGCCATGCTATACTATCGGGCCGTGATCACTCGGGAGGTGATCACGGGTATATACATACTACACTATTATATATGATACATGTGGTGAGTAAAGTCGGGTCGGCTCATAGAGTACCTGCAAGTGATTCCGATGTGGGGGGATGAAAGGACAGGTGGCTCCATCCAGGTAGTGGTGGGCCTGAGTTCCCGGCGGCCCCCAACTATTACTTTGTGGCGAAGCGACAGGGCGGGTTGAGACCACCTAGGAGAGAGATGGGCCTGGCCCCTACTCATGCTAGTGGGTTTCATCTATTTACTGTGGCAATGACAGGTCATGCAGAGGAAAGGGGTTCAACTAACGCAGCATGTAACAGTTGAAGAGCTGTTGTCCTAATGTAGTAAAAGAGAGCAGGAGCGAGAGAGTGGGATTGTATCAGAATGAACAAGGGGGTTTTGCTTGCCTGGCACTTCTGAAGATAGTATAGTTCTTCATCGGTGTCATCGATCTCATCGTCGGAACGTCGTCTACTGAGAGGGGACAATCACCGGCAACTGAGAAAGAACACAATCAATGCAATGCCACAATATGATGCATGATCATGACATGGCAATATGCTGTGATTTGAGCTAATGCATCTAGCTATGATTTAAATGAAGTTGGTTTGAATACATGATTCAAATTCCAACTCCATATATGATTATTTAAATGCCCTTTATTTGTTTTGTCCAAAATAGAGGACAAACATTGTTCAAACATGCATAAAATGGTACAGAGGGATTCCTTGAATTTTTATGATAATTTTTCATATATAAATTATTTCATTTGGAGTTATAGATTAATTTCTATGGATTTTTGATGTTTTGGATATTTTCTGAAATAAATAAATCATTTCTGATTTATATAAATCCTAGAAAATATCTACTACATCAGCATGACGTATCAGTGAGGTCAACAAGTCAATGTGCTGGTCTAGGTCAAACCTGACCAGTAGGGCCCACCGGTCAGTGACACAGAGTCAACTACAGAGGCTAACACATGGGACCCGGTCAATGCTGACGTGGCCAAGTCAAAGGTGACAGGCGGGACCCTCTGAGATTAGTGCTAGTTTAACAGAGAAGTTAAACTAATTAATTTAGGCACGAGGCCCCACTTGGCAGTGGCTCTAGGGAGTGATTAGCTGGGTGTTTAGGCACTAATTAAGTGGCCACATTGGCGGCTAACCGCCGGCGACACACAGATGCGGCGGCGGCACTCGTTCCGGCGATTCCGGCGACGGGAGGAGGCGGGGTTGGTCTCTACGGCTGCTGCGCGAGGAGGCACGTCGATTGGTGGCCGTGTGCGGTGCCGGGTCGGTCTGCAGCGGCGACGGCGATGGCAACCGTGGCGGCCGGAGCACGACTATGCACGGGCGCATGCTGCAGCTCGAGGGAGAGCGAACGGAGGCGCTAGGCAGCACGTAAAGAGCAGCAGAACCACGTAGGAGCAACTGGTTGGAGTGGAGGGGCTTGGAAGCACGGAGCTCACCGGCCATGGCGGCGGCCGGAGCTCGGGTTCGCGGGGATGGCAGCTAGCGAACGGGAAGGGAGGGGTTGAGCAAGGGGGGAAGGGCAGGAGCTCACATCGGTCCAGATGAGCAGCTTAGCCGGCCCGGGGAAGCTCTAGAGCGGACGGAGCGGCGGGGTCGACCTCGGCGAGCCGAGGTTGAAGAAGATGGCGTGGACGTCGCTTCGGGGCGTCCGGCGTTGCTCGACTCGGCGGGGAGGATAACAAGGTCGTGGCGGAGCTCAGGGACACGTGGGAGAGGCGAGGGGGTGGTTGTGGCTACGGCGACGACGAGCGGCGGTGACGGCAGCGTTCGGTCGTGGGAGTGAGAGGGCGGCAGAGGAGAGGATGAGCGCAGGAGAGAGTGAGAGCGGTCCGGGGGGGTGCGTGGCGTCCTCTAGGCGCTTCGGGGCGGCGAGGAGACAGGCAGGCAAGGTGGAGGTGGCCGGCGCGCGTCGGGCACGCGCCCGGCGTCCTTCTAGCGCAAGGAGGAGGATGATTGGCACATGGGCCTGGTGGGTTGGCTTCTCTCGTGGGCCAGGTAAGTTACAGGTACTCCCTCCCTCTCTGTTTTCTATTTTAATTACTGTTTTCTATTGTTTCAATCTGTTTTGATTTAGTTCAAGCACTAAATCATTTTTTTCTTCTGATAGTTTTTGCAGGGACTGAAAGGAATATTCTAGAGCCCCTCACAAAATAACAGAGTTATTGAAGCATTAACTATATTTATAACATATATTTTCTCCAACTCAAATACAATATGTATTAGTTCAAAGATCCAAAATGCCATGGAAAAATGTGCATCATCTCTGGTTACTGTTTCCAGCATTTTCCAAAAATGATGAACATTTTTAAGGCCATTTGGGTTCATTAAAAAAATATTTTTATTTGAACCTATTTGAATTGGTTTAGTGCTAGGGCTTGGTCATCCCCAATTCAAACTTCCTTTGAAATTAAACATGATGCATTGATGCAGATGCAACTAATTACAAACAATTCTAAGGCTGTGACAACTCACCCCCACTAAACAAGAATCTCGTCCCGAGATTCAAGTCGTGAAGTAAGAAGACAGAGGGACACAAGCTAACACGATCTTCATGATCCAACTTGCACCTCATAGGAGCATCGGTTCCTTGCATCATATTGGTCTTGACAACTCTGCTTTCGAGTTCTTCATCAAACGCGAGGACAGAGACAACTCCATAGGAATCGATCTTCTTAAAGATCGAGCAACTCACGATCAATTCACGGAATGAGATGTTGAACATCTCTCGAGCTAAGACACGAAACATACATCCAAAGGGATGGAGTGAAATAGATGACGAAGATTCACTAGGTAGGCAACAATTCCACACTTCAGAAGGTGGTGAATGGCTGTCAACGTAGCGAGGAGTTGAGTTGCCATGATACCACAACGAGACATCTTAGAGGAGGTGACTCATAGAATTATTCCCTTAAATGGCAAAAAGAATTACTTTTGATACATAGATCATTGAAACTCTCTAAACCAGCCTAAGGAAAATTACAAACGATCGGTCGAAGGTGTTCGGAGAAATGGCATACTCAGACTAGAATGGATGATGTGGACTACCTTGTTGAAGACAACGCAATGAGTGGTTTTTGCTTATCATTGGAGATGGATGGACCCATGGTAAGCCCACTTTGAAGATAATCCTGAGTAGTAATTACCGAGAGGGCAACCCATGGTTGGATTGGCACAATGGGGTGCAAGCGGGGAACAAAATGCAAATGGTGGGAATGTTCCAACCATCATATCTGCCTGAGATTCAGATCTGGTTAGAAACAGGATACTTCAGACTCAACATGTCTGAAAAGAAGAGTTGCAACCCAAATCGACGAGATGATGTTGCGAGATTCTCGGGAGATGAACTATGATAGCAAGCTCTAAGACATGAGCGGGTTCTGCTACTCGCATATGAACACGTTGTCGCTGACAAGCATGACCACATGGTAGTCTTACAACGAAACACTACCGAGTTCTGATTGGAACCATCATTGAAATAAAGAAGTCTTGTGCATGTCCGTCTGGGCCCTTCGGGAATAGCATTTGAACTTCTTATCCTTGAACAAATCAATCAGTGGCTTCGTGTGCTAGGGATACATATAGAATGAAGGTTGCAAGTCTCCAAACCATAGAATACTTCGCACATGTGCATGACTGACTTGGGATGATTCCAGAGGAAGCAAAACTAACTTTCTTGAATTCACGGCGGCAACTTTCACCAAATGCATGTGAATCAGAGGTAGTCACTTTTTTCATCCAAACATATGCTTCATGAACGAAACATGAAGATAATGCTTATAAAGTTTCCAATACTAGCTGGATGTTCAACATGAATCATGGAGAACGTAGCAGTGTTGCTGATGGGCTCAACAACAATTCATCTAGGTTTCCATGGAGATGGAATTCCATAATTATGTGAACACGTGATAGCATTGGTCAGACCCGAAAGATATAATGGTGTATGCTCGAGGGATCAACCACGAGTAAGACAACATTATGAACATCGTTGGTTCTGATTTGATTTGATGATAGACCATACTCAAATCAAAGTTTTGATACGACAATAGGTCCAACAACTGATCACATGGACCAATCGATGAAGATATCATCTATCTTCAACACACGCAAATATATCCCTTGAGATGAACTAAGCTGGCAAGCTTTTATCTTCCAACTCTCCAAGTTATTGTTTAGCTTAACCAACTAGCTCAGGGGGGTAACCGACACAGATTCTTGGAGAATGGCTGGTTTGCAAGAAACCAACTTGATCACGAACTCCACATAGCAGTCAGGTGACAACCTGGTAATACTTCCGAGAAGATATTCGAAAAATCACGAACCACCGACGTGATACTAAGATCGAGATCAATCTTGCTTTTCAAGGCAAGACGATATGATCAAAAGAGCAAGGGTTTGGCAAAATCCTAACCCATTGATCGAAGAGTGCACCAGGAAATAAGGACTAGTTAGCACGATCAACCTTAGGGTGATGATTCAGTAATCGGCACACTAAGAATGATATTAATGTCCATTAACTACCAAGCAAAGGGTTGCTAGGAGTATTGATTTCACACATCATGATTCACTTGTCGGTATTCCGGTTGCGACAACACGACACTGATGAATGAATAATGATGGCGAGAAGTATCACTACGTCAAGAATTCATAAGGGAAGGAGCAATTCTCATGACATTCCTGACATAAAGTGGATAATACTTCAGGGTAGAATAGACCAATAGCTTGATTGCATTTGATCTGCGAAATACAACTGCTTGACCCAATCCTAGAAATGGATGAGGTACTGGAGTTTGTTTCTCCTAGTCATTCTGAACTAGAATGGTTTGATGGACCACAAGAATGATAGGCACCGATGAACGAATGCTCACATACTCTTGACTATCAATTGATAGATGAAGGTCGGAATATAACTGAAGGGGGACAACTCAAAGGAACATATAACTTTCTGAGTTGTGGATGCATAGATTAGTATGTCGAACGAGTTCAACATATTTCTTCCGGATAACCCATGCAGAAAGGTAGAACTGGCGGAATCATAATTATGAATGGAGAACTCCTCAGGAGTACTCTAATGGTGATCTTTTGGTTCAAAGAACTTCTGCCATAAGCAGTTCATGGTATTTGGAAGAAGGAAATGCCACAGACCTCGAGGGCTGTCGCAAAGGTTACTAATAACCTAAAGGAACGAGCAAACACTAATGACGGGAAGTGAGTAGAGTAATTCTTGGGTTCAAGAACCCAGAAATAGAATACCTACATACGAAATAACATCACGGGATGCTTTCGAGAATGATGGCCATAATCATCACACTGGTAATACCAAACATGGCTAGATTACTAGGTGGTCCTCTAAGACACCTAGGGTCATAATAATAGCTTCAACATATATGTTGAGGCAATGGAGTATCTCAACCCACTGGTTAGTGTGGTTAATCTGGCCCAAAGGAACATCGGGAACAAAAAGAAGGGAGTTGCAAATGCATCGGACTATTTAGAAACCTAGGATGAGTTGGACATCATAACGGCTGTAAATGCTCAAAATGATTTGAGACATCCTGCAAAAATGGTGGCATAACCACTCAACATCACAATATCAAGGTTCTATGTCCAGCTATGAACATATGGAAGTAGTAGGAACTAAACTGAGGCTTGAACTCAACAATCCTAGGCAACTACGGTTTAGTAACACGTCATCCTGAGAGATAGAAGAGAAGCCTAGTTCTTAACCCCGTAGAAAAGATAAGATGACTCAAATGAGAAGGGCATAGGGTATAAGAAGTAAAAAGAACCTTACATTCCCTTCCACAATCAATTCCCTTATATAACTAAAGCATTTCTAGACTCAACTTCGGCCAGCTTGGCTTGGTAATCCTACAGGCAGTCAGGCTCTGATACCAAAGCTGTCGGGACCCTGATTCCAAGTCACATCGATCTAGCCGGTAACACCTCATATCACTTTGTGGCCTCACGCACGGTATTCCCACGGGTGCCGCCTTACCATGGCCGGGACCGTTTACGCCTTTTGGCTCACGTATATGATAGTGTTGCTAGCATCCATATGATAGAGAACCCGGGCTGACATGACTAGTCTTGAACCCAAAGTGGCACTAACTTACGGGGACAGGCATACATGAATCAACATCGAGCATGTCGGTCAGCAGCGTGCGAATCCGGGCTGTAGCACTGGGCTAACAAGACTCTGGTGAACCGGGCTGTAGCAGGCTAGGCAGGACTCCGGATATCACCACGTGACATTTCCCCAAAGGGACAGACACAGGAACAAAGTGAATCACATGCCGGCCAGTCAAGTGTTCTGGAGCAGTAGTGCTGGGCTAGCAGGACTCTGGTGAACCGGGCTGTAGCGGACTACTATGGCTCATGGAAGCACAAGACTGCATTTCCCTATAAGAGAGGCTACTAAGGACAAACAACTAGGTTGTCGGATCCCACACATACCAAGCATTTTAATCATACACACAATATGCTCAATATGTGCAATACAACATGGCATCACAACAAGACTCTACGACTCAGAGTATTTATTCATTAGGCTCCGAGGAGCCAAGTATTACAAACATGGGTCTCATGACCCAACATACAAAGCATACAAGCAACAAGCACATGCAGAAGCTTAACTTGTCTGAGTATAGACAACTATAAATTAAGAAGGCTCAGAAGCCTGACTATCTACAAGACCCTCCCAAGGGTACAAAATCGTAGCTGAGGAAACAAGATAAACATCGAAGTCCACGTGGAACTACTAGCGAGACTGAAGTCTCTCTGCAAAAACATAAATTAAGCAAATGTGAGTACAAATGTACCCAGCAAGACTTACATCAGAACTATCTACATATGCATTGGTATCAACAAAGGGGTGGTGGAGTTTAACTGCAGCAAGCCAGCTTTGACTCGGTGGCTATCCTGAACTACGACTGCAAGTAACTCTTTTGAGGTGGCGCACACGAGTCCACATATTCACCATATCAATACACCACTATGGATCCGCTCCCGTCTCCCTACGAGAATGCCATCCATAGCACTCACGCTTATATTGCGCATTTTAGAGTATCCACTTTCACTTGTCTATGAACTATGCAAGGGGTCCAAGTTTTCATATCCGAGGAATCTGGCTATTCGAATAGATAATGATAACCCTACAGGGGTGTACTTCTTCACACACGCTCTCGCCACTTACCACCATGTACACGTCGTGTATCTCGGCAACCTTCAAGCGGAAGCCTGGCGAGGGAGTCGGCCACGACCTGACTAACCAACAAGTCTCTAGTCCAGGTTTATCGCCTATTCGGGTTCCATCCGCAAGGAGATCCGGCCGGCGTGTCGCTCACGGCCCCAAACAATGTGTGCAGGGTTCCCAAGCCCACCATCCGGGTGCCACTTGGTACACCGTGCCACTGTGCCTAGTCTGTCCCAAGCCCACCTGTACCGGGTGCCACTTGGTAGACTACTAACACTACCTACAAACACCAGAAACTAGTTGCAACTCCTGGACAGAGATCGAGTTGATTAATAAGCCGAGAGGGGTCGAGTTACTGGAACCCAATGTGTGGTAGTAACTATTCATGGATCACAAACACAGAACTCAGTTCCTGAGGACGGCTGCAATGAGACAACCCACCATGTACTCCTACATGGCCTCTCACCGCTACCTTTACCAAACCGTGTTCACACACTTAGCTCTCAACAGTAGGACATGTTCACAACTTTCCAATTCACCCCCGATGAATCAGACCTGACACAACTCTAAGAAATAGCAGGCATGACAAACAAGCATGAATGAGTAGGCACATCAGGGCTCAAACAAATCCTACTCATGCTAGTGGGTTTCATCTATTTACTATGGCAATGATAGGTCATGCAGAGGAAAGGGGTTCAACTACCGCAGCATGTAACAGTTGAAGCGCTGTTGTCCTAATGCAGTAAAAGAGAGCATGAGCGAGAGGGTGGGATTGTATCGGAATGAACAAGGGGGTTTTGCTTGCCTGGCACTTCTAAAGATAGTATAGTTCTTCATCGGTGTCATCGATCTCATCGTCGGAACGTCGTCTACTGAGAGGGGACAATCACCAGCAACTGAGAAAGAACACAATCAATGCAATGCCACAATATGATGCATGCTCATGACATGGCAATATGCTGTGATTTGAGCTAATGCATCTAGCTATGATTTAAATGAAGTTGGTTTGAATACATGATTCAAATTCGAACTCCATATATGATTATTTAAATGCCCTTTATTTGTCTTGTCCAAAATAGAGGACAAACATTGTTCAAACATGCATAAAATGGTACAGATGGATTCCTTGAATTTTTCTGATAATTTTCATATATAAATTATTTCATTTGGAGTTATAGATTAATTTCTATGGATTTTTGAAGTTTTGGATATTTTCTGAAATAAATAAATCATTTCTGATTTATATAAATCCTAGAAAATATCTACTGCATCAGCATGACGTATCAGTGAGGTCAGCAGGTCAACGTGCTGGTCCAGGTCAAACCTGACCAGTAGGGCCCATCGGTCAGTGACACAGAGTCAACTACAGAGGCTGACACGTGGGACCCGGTCAATGCTGACGTGGCCAAGTCAAAGGTGATAGGCGTAGGGATGGCAATTTTATCCATGGATCTGGATACCCATGGATACCCGACCCGGTTGGGCAAGGGTATGGAGCACATTTTCGCCCATGGGTCCATGGATATGGATACCCATGAACAGCCGGGTTGGGCATGGTTATAGTTTGTGCTCCATGGATATCCAATGGATACCCGTATGACATGTGCGGTCATACGCCAGTGATAGTAGAAAGAGCGAATCAATGGGAAATGACAGGAAATATGCAACTTGTGCCATGATCTATATGCTGCAGAATCAACCTCTGGTATGTCACACTTAAGGACTCATCATATTACTTGTTGCCTACTTATGCATGTAGCTTATGTTGTCATTTGTGAGTGAATGATGATGAGTTAATTTGATCTTTGGGAAGGCTTCATGCTGACTTTTCTATGCCCATGGAGCTCCATGGGTATGTGGGTATCCAGTGGGTTTGGGCATGGGCACAAGTTGTGCCCATGGATAATTTGGTGGATGGGCAGAGGGTAGGAAGATGGGTCATGGGTTGGATTTGGACCAGCTCCACCCGCCCCAAACCCGACCCATTGCCATCCCTAGACAGGCGGGGCCCTTTGAGATTAGTGCCAGTTTAACAGAGATGTTAAACTAATTAATTTAGGCACGGGGGCCCACTTGGCAGTGGCTCTAGGGAGTGATTAGCTAGGTGTTTAGGCACTAATTAAGTGGCCATGTCGGTGGCTAACCGCCGGCGACACACAGATGCGGCGGCGGCACTCGTTCCGGCGATTCGGGCGACAGGAGGAGGCGGGGTTGGTCTCTACGGCTGCTGCGCGAGGAGGCGCGTTGATTGGTGGTCGTGTGCGGTGCCGGGTCGGTCTGGAGCGGCGACGGCGATGACAACCGTGGCGGCTGGAGCACGACTATGCGCGGGCGCGTGCTGCAGCTCGAGGGAGAGCGAACGGAGGCGCTAGGCAGCACGTAAAGAGTAGCAGAACCACGCAGGAGCAACTAGTTAGAGTGGAGGGGCTTGGAAGCACGGAGCTCACCGGCCATGGCGGCGGCCGGATCTCGGGTTCACAGGGACGGCAGCCAGCGAACGGGAAGGGAGGGGGTGAGCAAGGGGGGAAGGGCAGGTGCTCACATCGGTCCAAATGAGCAGCTCAGCTGGCCCGGGGAAGCTCTGGAGCGGACGGAGCGGCGGGGTCGATCTCGGTGAGCCGAGGTTGAGAAGATGGCGTGGACGTCGCTTCGGGGCGTCCGGTGTTGCTCGACTCAGCGGGGAGGATAACAAGGTCGTGGCGGAGCTCAGGGACACGTCGGAGAGGTGAGGGGGTGGTTGTGGCTACGGCGACGACGAGCGGCGGCGACGATAGCATTCGGTCGCGGGACAGAGAGGGCGGCAGAGGAGAGGATGAGCGCAGGAGAGAGTGAGAGCGGTCCGGGGGGTGCGTGGCGTCCTGTAGGCGCTTCGGGGCGGCGAGGAGACAGGCAAGCAAGGTGGAGGTGGCCGGCGCGCGTCGGGACGCGCCCGGCGTCCTTCTGGCGCAAGGAGGAGGATGATTGGCACATGGGCCTGGTGGGCTGGCTTCTCTCGTGGGCCAGGTAAGTTACAGGTACTCCCTCCCTCTCTGTTTTCTATTTTAATTACTGTTTTCTATTGTTTCAATCTGTTTTGATTTAGTTGAAGCACTAAATCATTTTTTTCTTCTGATAGTTTTTGCAGGGACTGAAAGGAATATTCTAGAGCCCCTCACAAAATAACAGAATTATTGAAGCATTAAATATATTTATAACATATATTTGCTCCAACTCAAATACAATATGTATTAGTTCAAAGATCCAAAATGTCATGGCAAAATGTGCATCATCTCTGGTTACTGTTTCCAGCATTTTCCAAAAATGATGAACATTTTTAAAGCCATTTGGGTTCACTGAAAAAAATATTTTTAGTTGAACCTATTTGAATTGGTTTAGTGCTAGGGCTTGGTCATCCCCAATTCAAACTTCCTTTGAAATTAAACATGATGCATGGATGCAGATGCAACTTATTACAAACAATTCTAAGGCTGTGACAGGAAGGCATTGGGAAGTAATAAGTAGATGATGGGTTGCTAGAGTGACAGAAGCTTAAACCCTAGTTTATGCATTGCTTCGTAAGGGGCTGATTTGGATCCACATGTTTCATGCTATGGTTAGGTTTACCTTAATAATTTTGTTGTAGTTGCGGATGCTTGCAATAGAGGTTAATCATAAGTGGGATGCTTGTTCAAGTAAGAACAGCACCCAAGCACCGGTCCACCCACATATCAAATTATCAAAGTATCGAACGCGAATCATATGAAAGTGATGAAAACTAGCTTGACGATATTCCCATGTGTCCTCGGGAGCGCTTTTCCTATTATAAGAGTTGTCCTTTGCTATAAAAAGGATTGGGCCACCTTGCTGCACTTTATTTACTTTTGCTACTTGTTGCTCGTTATAATTTATCTTATCACAAAACTATCTGTTACCACTTATTTCAGTACTTGCAGAGAATACCTTGCTGAAAACCGCTTATCATTTCCTTCTGCTCCTTGTTGGGTTTGACACTCTTACTTATCGAAAGGACTACGATAGATCCCCTATACTTGTGGGTCATCAAGACTCTTTTCTGGCGCCGTTGCCGGGGAGTGTAGCGCCTTTGGTAGGTGGAATTTGGTAAGGAAAAATTTATATAGTGTGCTGAAATTTACTGTCACTTGCTACTATGGAAAGTAATTCTCCGAGGGGCTTGTTCGGGGTATCTTCACCCCGTCCAGTAGAGCAAAGAGTTGCTCCTCAACCTACTGAACCTATTGAAAATTAAACTCCTTTTGAATTTCCTTCGGGTATGATGGAAAAACTGCTAGCTAACCCTTTTACAGGAGATGGAACAAAGCATCCTGATGAGCACTTAATATATGTGGATGAAGTTTGTGGATTATTTAAGCTTGCATGTATACTCGATGATGTTGCTAAGAAGAAGGTCTTCCCTTTATCTTTGAAGGGAGACGCATTGATATGGTATAGGCTATGTGATGATATGAGATCATGGAACTATAAAAGATTGAAGTTGGAATTTCATCAAAAGTATTACCCTATGCATCTTGTTCGTCATGATCGCAATTATATATATAATTTTTGGCCTCACGAAGGAGAAAGCATCGCTCAAGCTTGGGGGGGCTTAAATCAATGTTATATTCATGCCCCAATCATGAGCTCTCGAGAGAAATAATTATGCAAAGTTTTTATGCTCGGCTTTCTCATAATAATCAAACCATGCTCGATACTTCTTGTGCTGGCTCTTTTATGATGAAGACTATTGAATTCAGATGGAATTTATTTGATAGAATTAAACGCAACTCTGAAGATTGGGACCTCGACGAAGTTAAGGAGTCAGGTATGACACCTAAGTTTGATTGTGTTAAATCTTTTATGGACACCGATATTTTCCGTAAGTTTAGCACTAAATATGGACTTGACTCTGAGATAGTGGCTTCTTTCTATGAATCTTTTGCTACTTATGTTGATCTCCCTAAGGAGAAGTGGTTTAAATATCATCCTCCCATAGAAGTAAAAGTAGCTGCACCTATTAAAGTTGAAGAAAAGACTGTCACTTATAATGATCCTATTGTTCCTACTTCTTATGTTGAGAAACCACCTTTCCCTGTTAGAATAAAGGATCATGCTAAAGCTTCAACTGTTGTTCGTAAAAGCAATATTAGAACTTATACACCTCCTGAGCAAGTTAAAGTAGAACCTAATATTGCTATTGTTAAATATCTTTGTCTGATAATATTGATGGGCATGTTATTCAGTTCGAAGGTGAAACTGCTAGAATTGCTAAACCTTGTGCTAAAGATGAACATAGACCTGTGGTGGGCGTGCCTGTTATTTCTGTTAAAATAGGAGATCATTGTTATCATGGCTTATGTGATATGGGTGCGAGTGCTAGTGTTATACCGCATACTTTATACGAAGAAATTAAGAATGAAATTGCACCTACTGAGTTAGAAGGTATTGATGTCACAATTAAACTTGCCAATAGAGATACTATTTCACCAATTGGAATTGTTAGAGATGTTGAAGTCTTGTGTGGGAAAACCAAATATCCTGCTGATTTTCTTGTTCTTACTTCTCCGCAAGATAGCTTTTGTCCCATTATATTTGGTAGACCGTTCCTGAACACTGCTAATGCTAGGATAGATTGCGAAAAGAATGTTGTTACTATTGGCTTGGATGATATGGTTCATGAGTTTAATTTCTCTAAATTTAGTAAACAACATCGTGAGGAAGAATTACCTAGTAAGGATGAAATTATTGATCTTGCTTCTATTGCCGTACCTCCTAGTGATCCTTTAGAACACTATTTGCTAGACCATGAAAATGATATGTTCATGAATGAAAGAAGGGAAATAGATGAAGCATTCTTTAAACAGGAACCTATTCTGCAACACAACTTGCCTGTTGAAATTTTAGGGGATCCTCCTCCACCCAAGGGTGATCCCGTGTTTGAGCTTAAACTGTTGCCTGATAATCTTGAATATGCTTATCTTGATGAAAAGAAGATATATCCTGTTATTATTAGTTCTAACCTTTCAGAGTATGAAGAAGAAAGATTATTGAAAACTCTGAAGAAGCATCGTGCTGCTATTGGATATACTCTTGATGATCTTAAGGGCATTAGTCCCACTCTATGTCAACATAAAATAAATTTGGAAGCAGATGCCAAACCAGTTCGTGATCCTCAATGACGTTTGAATCCTAAAATGAAAGAAGTGGTAAGAAAAGAAATACTCAAGCTTCTGGAGGCAGGTATAATTTATCCCGTTGCTGATAGTCAGTGGGTAAGTCCTGTCCATTGTGTCCCTAAGAAGGGAGGTATTACTGTTGTTCCTAATGATAAAGACGAATTGATTCCACAAAGAATTATCACAGGTTATAGGATGGTAATTGATTTCCGCAAATTAAATAAGGCTACTAAGAAAGATCATTACCCCTTACCTTTTATTGATCAAATGCTAGAAAGATTACGCAAACATACACACTATTGCTTTCTAGATGGTTATTCTGGTTTCTCTCAAATACTGTGTTGGCTAGAGATCAATCAAAGACTACTTTCACATGCCCTTTTGGTACTTTTGCTTATAGATGTATGCCTTTTGGTTTATGTAATGCACCTGCTACCTTTCAAAGATGCGTGATGGCTATATTCTCTGACTTTTGTGAAAAGATTTGTGAGGTTTTCATGGACGATTTTTCCGTCTATGGTTCCTCTTTTGATGATTGCTTGAGCAATCTTGATCGAGTTTTGCAGATGTGAAGAAACTAATCTTGTCTTGAATTGGGAAAAGTGCCACTTTATGGTTAATGAAGGTATTGTCTTGGGGCATAAAGTTTCTGAAAGAGGTATTGAAGTTGATAAAGCCAAGGTCGATGCTATTGAAAAGATGCCATGTCCCAAGGACATCAAAGGTATAAGAAGTTTCCTTGGTCACGCCAGATTTTACAGGAGGTTCATTAAGGACTTCTCAAAAATTTCTCGGCCTCTGACTAATTTATTGCAAAAAGATATACCATTTGTCTTTGATGATGATTGTGTAAAAGCATTTGAAATACTTCAGAAAGCATTAGTCTCTGCACCTGTTGTTCAGCCACCTAATTGGAATTTACCCTTTGAAATTATGTGCGATGCTAGTGATTATGCTGTAGGTGCTGTTCTAGGGCAATGAGTTGAAAAGAAATTAAATGTTATTTATTATGCTAGTAAGACTCTAGACAATGCTCAAAGAAATTATGCTACTACTGAAAAAGAGCTTTTAGCAGTTGTATTTGCTTGTGATAAGTTCAGACCTTATATTGTTGATTCTAAAGTAACTATTCACACTGATCATGCTGCTATTAAATATCTTATGGAAAAGAAAGATGCTAAACCTAGACTTATTAGATGGGTTCTCTTGCTACAAGAATTTGATTTGCATATTGTTGATAGAAAGGGAGCTGAGAACCCCGTTGCAGACAACTTGTCTAGGTTAGAGAATGTTCTTGATGACCCACTACCTATTAATGATAGCTTTCCTGATGAACAATTAAATGTTATAAGTACTTCTCGTAGTACTCCATGGTATGCTGATTATGCTAATTATATTGTTGCTAGGTTTATACCACCTAGCTTCACATACCAGCAAAAGAAAAAGTTTTTCTATGACTTGAGACATTACTTTTGGGATGACCCACATCTTTATAAAGAAGGAGTAGATGGTGTTATTAGACGTTGTGTACCTGAGCATGAACAGGAACAGATCCTATGCAAGTGTCATTCTGGGGCTTATGGAGGACACCACACTGGAGATAGAACTGCACATAAGGTATTGCAATCTGGTTTTTATTGGCCTACTCTCTTCAAGGATGCCCGTAAGTTTGTCTTATCTTGTAATGAATGTCAAAGAATTGGTAATATTAGTAGACGTCAAGAAATGCCTATGAATTATTCACTTGTTATTGAACCATTTGATGTTTGGGGCTTTGATTATATGGGACCTTTTCCTGCCTCTAATGGATATACACATATTTTAGTTGCTGTTGATTACGTTACTAAGTGGGTAGAAGCTATTCCAACTAGTAGTGCTGATCATAACACTTCTATTAAAATGCTTAAAGAAGTTATTTTTCCGAGGTTTGGAGTCCCTAGATATTTAATGACTAATGGTGGTTCACACTTTATTCATGGTGCTTTCCGTAAAATGCTTGCTAAATATGATGTTAATCATAGAATTGCATCTCCTTATCACCCTCAGTCTAGTGGTCAAGTAGAGTTGAGCAATAGAGAGCTCAAATTAATTTTGCAAAAGACTATTAATAGGTCTAGAAAGAATTGGTCCAAGAAACTTGATGATGCATTATGGGCTTATAGAACTGCATACAAAAATCCTATGGGTATGTCTCCGTATAAAATGGTTT
Source organism: Triticum urartu (assembly GCF_056163025.1). NCBI lineage: Eukaryota > Viridiplantae > Streptophyta > Magnoliopsida > Poales > Poaceae > Triticum > Triticum urartu. Next base: position 118,525,701 of record NC_141875.1, on the reverse strand, counting down.
ATGGAAAAGCATGTCACTTACCTCTCGAACTAGAACATAAGGCATATTGGGCTATTAAAGAGCTCAACTATGATTTCAAACTTGCCAGTGAAAAGAGGTTATTTGATATTGGCTCACTTGATGAATGGAGAACCCAAGCTTATGAAAATACCAAGTTGTTTAAAGAAAAGGTTAAAAGATGGCATGACAAAAGGATACAAAAGCGTGAGTTTAATGTCGGTGATTATGTATTGATATACAACTCTCGTTTAAGATTTTTTGTAGGAAAACTTCTCTCCAAACGGGAAGGCCCCTACGTTGTCAAGGAGGTCTATCGTTCTGGTGCCATAAAAATCAACAACTTTGAAGGCACAAATCCAAAGGTGGTAAACGGTCAAAGAATTAAACATTATATCTCAGGTAATCCCATAAATGTTGAAACCAATATTATTGAAACTGTAACCCCGGAGGAATACATAAGTGACACTTTTCGGAATGTTTCAGACTCCGAAAAGGAATAGGTATGTGGTACGGTAAGTAAACCGACTCAAAAACAATTTTTAAGGCAATATTTCTCCGTTTTGCAATATTTAGAAAAATAGAAAAATAAGTAGCAGTCCGGGAAGGACACGAGGGCCCCACGAGGGTGGTGGGCGCGCCCTACCCCTCTGGGCACGTCCCCTACCTCGTGAGCACCTCGTGTGCCTTCTGGACTCCGTTTTCTTGCATGTTACGTATTTTGGTCGGTAAAAATTCATTATATATTCTCCCGAAGGTTTTGACTCCTGTATCACGCAAATATCCTCTGTTTTCGTTTCGAGCTGTCCCATTGCAGATTAAATCAACATGTCTTCCCAGGATTCGGAAGGAGAAAGCTATGTGGATGATTACTTAGAAAATCCAAAGGTCTATGGAGATGTGGAACACGATATATGGACCACGGAGGAAGAAGAAGACTATGAACCCAAGGGGAAGGAGGAGACGAGCTCAGATGAAGATGAAGCACCATTGCCTCAACCTGGGGACATGCACGTGAAGTTCAAAAAGTCAAGTCTCCCTGATAGGGTAAAGAAACCCAAGTTCGAGTTTATCCCTTTTCGTCTTTTGCAGGAAAATAAGCAGGACCTATGCAAAAAGAAATTAACCCTGGTGAGGGAGTCCTGGATTAGGGGGTGTCTGGATGGCCGGACTATACCTCCAGCCGGACTCCTGGACTATGAAGATACAAGATTGAAGACTTCGTCCCGTGTCTGGAAGGGACTTTCCTTGGCGTGGAAGGCAAGCTTGGCGATACGGATATATAGATCTCCTACCATTGTAACCGACTTTGTGTAACCCTAACCCTCTCCGGTGTCTATATAAACCAGAGGGTTTTAGTCCGTAGGACAACATACAGACCAACAATCATACCATAGGCTAGCTTCTAGGGTTTAGCCTCTCCGATCTCGTGGTAGATCTACTCTTGTACTACCCATATCATCAATATTAATCAAGCAGGACGTAGGGTTTTACCTCCATCAAGAGGGCCCGAACCTGGGTAAAACTTCGTGTCCCTTGCCTCCCGTTACCATCCGGCCTAGACGCACAGTTCGGGACCCCCTACCCGAGATCCGCCGGTTTTGACACCGACATTGGTGCTTTCATTGAGAGTTCCTCTGTGTCGTCGCTGTTAGGCTTGATGGCTCCTACGATCATCAATAGCGATGCAGTCCAGGGTGAGACCTTCCTCCCCGGACAGATCTTCATCTTCAGCGGGTTCGTACTGCGGGCCAATTCACTTGGCCATCTGGAGCAGATCGAAAGCTACGCCCCTGGCTGTCAGGTCAGATTTGGAAGTTTAAACTACACGGCTGACATCCACGGGGACTTGATCTTCGACGGATTCAAGCCACTGCCGAGCGCGCTGCACTGTCACGACGAGCATGATCTAGCTCTGCCACCGAACAGTGCCCTGGAGGCCGCACCCGCATCGGCTTCGACCCTTAATTCAGAGCCAACTGCGCCGATCGAGGATGGGTGGTTGGACGCCGCCTCAGGGGCTACGATCCCAACGGCGATCGAGCCGAACACCAGCCCCGCACTCCGCGAGACTCGTGACTCCAAGGAGCCAGACTCCTCTCCGGACTCCGAACCCTTCGCGCCCCTGCCGATCGAATACGATTGAGCGCCGATCATGGAGTTTACTGCCGCAGACATCTTTCAGCACTCGCCTTTCGGCGATATTTTGAAGACACTAAAGTCTCTCTCTTTATCAGGAGAGCCCTGGCCGGACTACGGTCAGCAAGGTTGGGATACGGACGATGAAGAAATTCAAAGCCCACCCACCACCCACTTTGTAGCAACTGTCGACGATTTAACCGACATGCTCGACTTTGACTCCGAAGACATCGACGGTATGGATGCCAATGCAGGAGACGATGAAGAACCAGCGCCTATTGGGCCCTGGAAAGCCACCTCGTCATATGACATATACACGGTGGACACCCCAAAAGACGGAGATGGTGATGGAACAGCGGAGGATGACCCCTCCAAGAAACAGCCTAAGCGCCGGCGTCAGCGGCGCCGCTCAAAATCCCGCCAAAGAAAATACGGTGATTCCAGCACGGGAGATAATAATACTTCGAGAGTGCCGAAGAAAACCCCCTCCAGCAAGATTCAGCACAGGAGGATGGAGAAGCCAGCCCTCATGAGAGAGCGGCAGACAGAGAGGTCGAGGACGATAATTATATGCCTCCCTCCGAAGACGAGGCAAGCCTCGACGACGACGAATTCATCGTGCCAGAGGATCCCGTCGAGCAAGAGCGTTTTCAACGCAGGCTTATGGCCACGACAAGAAGCCTCAAGAAAAAACAGCAACAACTTAGAGCTGATCAAGATTTGCTAGTCGACAGATGGACTGAAGTCCTTGCGGCCGAAGAGCATAAACTCGAACGCCCCTCCAAGAGCTACCCAAAGCGCAGGTTTCTACCCCGATTAGAGGAGGAAGCACTTAAACCTACATCACCAGCACTTGATACGGCCGACCGGCCACCTCGTGGCCGCGACAGAGAGGCCTCTCGGCCCTCCACTCAAGCCGCACCCCGTACCAAGGCACGGGAAAATGCGCCTGACCCGCGAGATATGTTGGAGGACAATGCAAGGCAAACAAGATCGATCTACGGATCGCGTGGGCGCCCCACGACTCGAGACGGTAACCGTCATGCCGGACACAAATCCGGTAGGGCCGAACACAGTAGACAAAGCTCATTGGAGCTACGTCGTGATATAGCCCAGTACAGAGGCGCCGCACACCCACTATGCTTCACAGACGAAGTAATGGATCATCAAATCCCTGAGGGATTCAAACCTGTAAACATCGAATCATATGATGGCACAACAGATCATGTGGTATGGATCGAGGATTATCTCCTTCATATCCACATGGACCACGGCGATGATCTCCACGCCATCAAATACCTCCCACTCAAGCTTAAAGGACCAGCTCGGCATTGGCTTAATAGCTTGCCAGTAGGATCAATCAGTTGTTGGGAGGACCTGGAAGCCGCATTCCTTGACAATTTCCAGGGCACTTATGTGCGACCACCAGACGCCGATGACCTAAGCCACGTAATTCAGCAACCAGAGGAATCGGTCAGGCAATTCTGGACACGGTTCCTAACAAAGAAAAATCAAATAGTCGACTGTCCGGACGCAGAGGCCCTAGCAGCCTTCAAGCACAATATCCGTGACGAGTGGCTTGCCCGGCACCTTGGACAGGAAAAGCCGAAATCTATGGCAGCACTCACGACACTCATGACCCGCTTTTGCACGGGAGAAGACAGCTGGCTTGCTCGTAGCAACAATATGACCAAGAACCCTGGTAATTTGGATACCAGGGACAGTAGTGGCAGGTCGCGTCACAACAAGCAGAAGCGTCGCATTAACGGCGACAATGCTGAGGATACGGCAGTTAATGCCGGATTCAGAGGCTATAAATCCGGTCAGCAGAAAAAGCCATTCAAAAGAAATCCTAGGGGCCCGTCCAGTTTGGACCGAATACTCGACCGCTTGTGGCAGATACATGGCACCCCCGAAAAGCCGGCCAATCACACCAACAGGGATTGTTGGGTGTTCAAGCAGGCAGGCAAGTTAAATGCCGAAAATACCGACAAGGGGCTGCATAGCAATGACGACGAAGAGCCCCGGCCACCAAACAACAGTGGACAGAAGGGTTTTCCCCCACAAGTGCGGACGGTGAACATGATATACGCAACCCACATCCCCAAGAGGGAGCGGAAGCGTGCGTTAAGGGACGTATACACGGTAGAGCCAGTCGCCCCAAAGTTCAACCCATGGTCCTCCTGCCCGATCACCTTTGATCAAAGGGACCATCCCACTAGCACCCGTCATGGCGGATTCGCTGCATTGGTTCTAGACCCAATTATTGATGGATTTCATCTCACTAGAGTCCTTATGGACGGCGGCAGCAGCCTGAACCTGCTTTACCAGGATACAGTGTGGAAAATGGGCATAGATCCCTCGAGGATTAAGCCCACCACAACGACCTTTAAAGGCGTAATACCATGTGTAGAGGCCAACTGTACAGGCTCAGTCACACTTGAAGTGGTCTTCGGATCTCTGGATAATTTCCGAAGCGAGGAGTTAATCTTCGACATAGTCCCATTCCGCAGTGGCTATCACGCACTGCTCGGGCGAACCGCATTCGCCAAGTTCAACGCGGTACCTCACTACGCATACCTTGAGCTCAAGATGCCAGGCCCTCGAGGAGTAATTACGGTCAATGGAAACACCGAACGCTCCCTCCGAATGGAGGAGCACACGGCGGCCCTTGCAGTGAAAGTACAAAGCAGCCTCTCCAGGCAGTTCTCCAGTCCGGCCATTAAACGTATGGACACCGTCAAGCGCGCCCGGAGTAACCTATAACAAGACCGCCTGGCACGTTCCGAGCAGGCGTAGCAATGCGGCCCCAACCCCAGCCCTCGCAAAAATGCGACGCCAGTGCTTCGCGTACATAACTACGCTCTAGAAATACCATGGGTACAGGGGGAGGGGCACCATCACAGCACGCCCGAAACACGGCTTAAATCGCACCAGGGGCTGCCGATTTTTTAATTTTCTCTTACTTTCAGGACTCCATTCTTCGGAAGGCCTGTTCGGCAGTTCAATTGCCGCACAAACGATGCAAGAACCAGGGAAGCAGACAAGCCATGCCGCATTATGGAACTCCCAGGTGGTCTCTATCACGAGCAGTATACCTGTTTCGCATACCATTCCGCAGCCTGCCCCTGGAACGGACATGTTAAATAGTCCAACCTTTTGCTTATCACATTATTTGTATCGTTCTGCTTTGATCGCAGCCCTTTTTAATAAACAATGCATATATTTTGTCTATTTTTGCATTACTCTTTTTTTACAAATATATGTTCCTTAACGACATGTTGCACCCGTACACTTTGGTACGGCCAAAATACGCCAGGGGCTTTAGTACCCTTCAATATGGTGTGAGAAGTCCGAACACTTTAACAAGTGCGGCACCCCGAACTTATAGCATTATATGCATCGGCTCCGAATCATGTCTTGGGTCAATAGTTGGGTTTGCCCGGCTCCTATGTTTTGGTGCCTTACGTTCCGCTGTGTCGGCTAAGGTAGCACTAGGAGAACTACTGCGATTGTGTCCTAGTTGAGTTGGGTCGAGCACCTCAGTAGAGAAAGCTAAAACTGACTGTCATGATGAAACGAGAGCTAGTCGCTGTTTGAGAGGTTTTTTGAGTCCCTAAAGACTTATGCCGCTTAGAGCGAGGAGTCGGCTCTATCCGGCCAAGGCGTGGATAGAGCCCCGAACTCGGCCTTCCGAATACCAGGGGCTTCGCCGAAATTTAAAATTATAGAATTCTATGGCTAAGTGAGAGTGTTCATGCATTATAGTCTGATTGCCTTGTTCGTTGTGCTGAGCGCCTCCCTCGAAGGACCCAAACATGGGAAAAAGAGTGCTCAGGTTTATCCCCGAACACCCCAGCACTAGCGGCACGGGGGCGGAAGCCGACGACTCGTCATCTCTCAGAATTGATAAACAGCCGCACAGAAGGTAATATTTTAAATTCCAACAGCATTGCTTAGCGCATGTGAACAAGTTTTCAGCGCACAGGACAAAATGAGCGAGTTTTACTCAAAAATTACATCCCTGGAACATTCATCCGCCATAAGGCAGGCACCCTTCAGAACATCCTTATAATAATTCTCGGGCTTGCGATGCTCTTTCCCCGGCGGTGGCCCGTCCTTCACAAGCTTCTCAGCATCTAGCTTGCCCCAGTGCACCTTAGCACGGGCAAGGGCCCTACGGGCACCTTCAATGCAGACGGAGCGCTTGATGACTTCGAGCCTTGGACAGGCCTCCACCCACCGCCGCACCAGCCCGAAATAGCTCCCAGGCAGAGCCTCTCCAGGCCACAGCCAAACTATGAGGCCCTTCATGGCCTGTTCGGCCGCCTTGTGGAGCTCGACCAGTTGCTTCAGCTGGTCGCTCAAGGGCACGGGGTGTCCGGCCTTAGCATACTGAGACCAGAACACCTTCTCTGTCGAGCTGCCCTCCTCGACTCGATAGAATGCGGCGGCATCAAACACGCTACGAGGAAGATCTGCGAACGCTCCTGGAGAGCTCCAGATTCTGGTAAGTAACAAGTAACTCACGTTTATGTGTTTGCTTTGCATAAAGAATGCCTTACCCGCCGCTATCTTTTTCACCGCATCCAACTCCTGGAGGGTCTTCTGGGATTCGGCCTTGGCAGACTTGGCATTTTTAATAGCCACCGCGAGCTTGGACGCTCGCGTCTTTGAGTCAAGCTCCAAACTCTCATGTTTTTTCATGAGAGCCTGGAGCTCTTGCCGCACCTTGCCAACCTGGGCCTCATACTTCTCCCGCTCGGTGCACTCCGTGGCCACCCTCTTCTCGGCCTCGAGCAGCGCTTGCTTAAGGGTCGCCACCTCAGACGTGGCCCTACAATAGCCATGATAATCCTATCATTTTTTGCAATTGCACCTTTTTTATATATATTTAAACAAGGTATTTCTTACCTTCCTTGTCCTCGAGCTGCTTATTGGCACGCCCGAGATCTTGCTCGGACTGCTCGAGGTTCTGCTTTAGCGTGTCCACTTCCGCAGTCAGTGCGGCGGACGCCAGCAGAGAAGCCTGCATACGCATATTGACTCCTTTTTGTTAGACTCCTGCGAATTTTATTTGATCCTCTATTCGGCTTTTCTTCTCGAACGCCAAACAGAGCATCAGGGGCTACTGTCTATGCGGTAATATTATTTACACATTCTTTACTTACCTCAAAGCCTGTTAAAAGGCTAGCACAAGCTTCAGTCAGTCCACTCTTGGCGGACTGAACATTCTGGACCACCGCACTCATAATGGTGCGGTGCTCCTCGTCGATGGAGGCGCCTTTGAGCACCTCCAACAGATTGTCCGGCGCCTCCGGTTGGACGGGGGTCTCCGGCACGGTGGGCTTGCTCCTCTTGGAAGGAGGTCGCCCGCCAGACTCTGGAACCTTTGAGGGTTCCGGAGTGGTGTCCGGCCTAGAGCCGGACTTGGAGCCCTGGGGGGTTTTATCCCCTTTACTCCTGGAGTCCGAGAGGTTGCCTTGCGGCGCCTCCAGGACCACCTCCTCCTGGCTTGGAACCTGTTGGGACAACACTTCGGCGTCGTCCATAGGGCGGGGGGAGGTAGCCGTCGGAAGCGAATTCACATCCGACGAGTCCAGTGAACCACTCGATGACGCGTCGAGACGGTCTTTGGGTGGGCTGCATAATCATATTCGACATAAGGGAAAGCTGTGCAATAAAGGAATACTATGAATTACTCTGGTATCCGAATACTTACAATTTCGCCAGGGGCTTGTCCCTAAGCGGCCACTCCTCTCCGTCGTCGTCGGCGTCGGTGGAGTAGTCCGGAGGAAGGGTTTTCCCCTTCTTGGACCCTTCGGCCTCCCCAATGAGGGCGGCCTTCCTTTTCTTCTCTCCTCCCGCTGGAGGGGGAGAGGTCTATTCTTCCTCCTCCTTGTCTTCACGGGAGGAATGCGCCTTGGAGCCATCGGATGATGAACCCGACACCTCCTGGCGCCGGGCACTTTTTCGAGTCCCCGTGGCCTTCTTCTCCGGCACCACATAGGGTGCCGGAACCAGCAGCTTCGCCAAGCGGGCATCGGTTGGGTCTTCGGGCAAAGGAGCCGGACAGTCCCTTTTTCCGGACTTCGCCTACAAATCTTGTCAAAGGTAAGGGAGCTTAGATCCCGCATAGAGTTAAACTATGAAAAACTAATACCCTGTAAAAGGTACAAACAACTTACCGCGCTAGCATGACGCTGCGCGCTGAATCCGCGATCCTCGGTAGCGGATGCGGGAGCCTCGGCGCCCTTGAGAAGCACCTTCCAGGCATCTTCGTATGTCGTGTCGAAGAACCTGCTCAGAGTTCAGTGCTGCGCCGGGTTGAACTCCCACAGATTGAAGGCCCGTTGTTGACACGGGAGGATCCGGCGGATGAGCATAACCTGGACTACGCTGACAAGCTTAAGCTGCTTGTTCACCAGGGTTTGGATGCATGTTTGCAGTCCAGTCACCTCTTCTTTGCTGCCCCACGACAGGCCCGTCTCTTTCCAGGACGTGAGCCGCGTTGGGGGTCCAGATCGGAACTCGGGGGCTGCGACCCACTCAGGGTCGCGCGGCTTGGTGATGTAAAACCACCCCGATTGCCACCCCTTCAGGGTCTCCACAAAGGAGCCCTCGAGCCATAAGACGTTGGGCATCTTGCCCACCATGGCACCTCCGCACTCCGCCTGGTTGCCACGCACCACCTTCGGCTTGACATTGAAAGTCTTGAGACATAGGCTGAAATGGGGGCGGATGCGGAGGAAAGCCTCGCACACGATGATGAACGCCGAGATGTTGAGGATGAAGTTCGGGGCCAGATCATGGAAATCCAGGCCGTAGTAGAACATGAGTCCCCGGACGAATGGGTGGATAGGAAAGCCCAGTCCGCGGAGGAAGTGAGGAAGGAACACTACCCTCTCATGGGGCCTTGGGGTGGGGAGGAGCTGCCCCTCTTCAGGAAGCCGGTACGCGATGTCGTTAGACAAGTATCCGGCCTTCCTCAGTTTTTTGATGTGTCCCTCCGTGACGGAGGAGACCATCCACTTGCCTCCCGCTCCGGACATGGCTGGAAAAAGGATGAGGTGGGGAGTGCAGACTTGGGCACTGGAGCTCGAGTGCGTGAAAATGGATAGGCAAAGGAGGAAGAAGGCGTAGGTGAAAAGGTGGATCCTTATCCCCTTATATGGGTGGACGCAACTGCATGTCCCCACCAGCCTGGTAAAACTCGCTTTTCTCCAAGCACCGTAATCAATGGCACGGTTGGGTTACCCACGCCCGTATTGATGAGAATCCCGGAATAAGGGGACACGATCTCTGCTTCGACGAGATGTGCCAAGTAAACCGCCTCGCATGACACGCTGAGGTGGGACAATAAAACGATTCGAATAAAGGCTTGGCCGTGGTGCGATGTCACACTACGGAATACGTCAGCAGATTAGATTTGTGTAAATATTATTCTCTCTATGGCAATATGTGGAAACTTATTTTGTAGAGCCGGACACTATCTTTGTGTTCAAAATATTCTATGAAGTACTTGGAGGAGGAACCCGCCTTGCAATGCCGAAGACAATCTGCGCGCCGGACTCGTCGTCATTGAAGCCTGGTTCAGGGGCTACTGAGGGAGTCCTGGATTATGGGGTGTCCGGATGGCCGGACTATACCTTCAACCGGACTCCTGGACTATGAAGATACAAGATTGAAGACTTCTTCCCGTGTCCGGAAGGGACTTTCCTTGGCATGGAAGGCAAGCTTGGCGATACGGATATATAGATCTCCTACCATTGTAACCGACTTTGTGTAACCCTAACCCTCTTCGGTGTCTATATAAACCGGAGGGTTTTAGTCCGTAGGACAACATACAGAACAACAATCATACCATAGGCTAGCTTCTAGGGTTTAGCCTCTCCGATCTCGTGGTAGATCTACTCTTGTACTACCCATATCATCAATATTAATCAAGCAGGACGTAGGGTTTTACCTCCATCAAGAGGGCCCAAACCTGGGTAAAACTTCGTGTCCCTTGCCTCCTATTACCATCCGGCCTAGACGCATAGTTCGGGACCCCCTACCCGAGATCCGCCGGTTTTGACACCGACACCTGGAGTGGGAGATTGATGATATGAGGGATCAAAATGCCGTCCTCAAGCGCAAATTAAGGGAGAAGCCTAAGCCATCAACTAAGCCAACATCACCACCACCTTCTTCACCGGCAAAAGAGATATAATCACATGGGTATGGGCACTCCCCTTGGCAACTGCCAAGCTTGGGGGAGGTGCCCCGGTATCGTATCACAATCACAACCCCTACCTTTACCGTTTTTCTTAGTTCGATCCTATTAGTAGTATCTTGATCTAGTAGAATAAAGTTTATGGCATGATCTAGTTTTGAGTTTTGCTTTTTGGTCTCTCTATGTAATCGAGTTCGTGAGTTGTATATAATAAATATTAGTGTTGAGTCAAGGGCTTGATTATTTTGCCATGATCTTGGGTGAATAGAAGAAAAGAGAAAAGAATAAAAATAAACAAAAAGTTCATATTGATCTTATTGAGAGTAATGACTTCACATAGAAAGAGTATGATGATTAAAAGTTGTTGGGAGTTGGCAGACATAGCTTTGGTCATCGTTGCAATTAATAGGAAGTAATAAGGAAAGAGAGGTTTCACATATAGATATATTATCATTGACATCTTTTATGATTGGGAGCACTCATTAAAATATGACATGCTAACTTGTTCTCATGGATCCTCTAACTTGTTGAGCTTGCCTTTCCCCCTCATGCTAGCCAAATTCTCAGCACCAAGTAGAAATACTACTTGTGCTTCCAAATACCCTTAAACCAGTTTTGCCATGAGAGTCCAGCATATCTACCTATGGATTGAGTAAGATCCTTCAAGTAAGTTGTCATTGGTGCAAAGCAATAAAAATTGCTCTAAATATGTATGATTGATTGGTGTGGGAGAAATAAGCTTTATACGATCTTGTGATGTGGAAGTAATAAAAGCGACGGACTGCATAATAAAGGTTCATATCACAAGGGGAAATATAAAGTGACGTTCTTTCACATTGAGATTTTGTGCATCCAACCATAAAAGCGCATGGCAACCTCTGCTTCCCTCTGCGAAGGGCCTATCCTTTATTATTATCTTCTACCTTGTGCAAGAGTCATGGTGATCTTCACCTTTTCTTTTTCATTTTATCCTTTGGCAAGCTCAGCATGTTGGGAAGAACATGATATATATATATATAATTGGATGTAGGGGAGCATGAACCATTATTGTTGACATTACCCTTGAGGTAAAAGGTTATGGGGCAAAACTATAAGCCCCTATCTTTCTCTGTGTCCGGTTAAAACTCTGTAACCACAAGTATTGCGTGAGTGTTAGCAATTATGGAGGACTAAATGATAGTTGAGTATGTGGACTTGCTTTTTAGCTCTCACATAGACTCTTTCCGATGTTATGATAAATTGCAATTGCTTCGATGACTGAGATTATAGTTTGTCGGAGCCCAATAAGGTTTATGATTTATACTTTTGCATTGTGAATAGATCATCACTTGAACATAAGTAATCATATGACAAAATCTATATATGTTGCTATTATGAGAATAATCATGATGCCTTCATGTCTGTATTTTATTTTTATCGACGCCTCTACCTCTAAACATGAGGACATATTTATTGTTATCGGCTTTCCGCTTGAGGACAAGCGAGGTCTAAGCTTGGGGGAGTTGATACGTCCATTGTGCATCATGCTTTTATATCAAAATTTATTGCATTATGGGCTGTTATTTCACTTTATGTCACAATACTTATGGCTATTCTCTCTTATTTTACAAGGTTTACATGAAGAGGGAGAATGCCAGCAGCTGGAATTCTGGGCTGGAAAAGGAGCAAATATTATAGACCTATTCTGCGCAACTCCAAAAGTCCTAAAACTCCACGGAACATCTTAAAATAAATAAAGAAAAATCCTCACCAAAGATGAAGGCCAGGCGGCCCACACCCTGCTCACGAGGGTGGGGGCGCGCCCCCCTCCTAGGGCGCGCCCCCTACCTCGTGGGCCCCCTGGTGGCTCTTCAACATCCATCTTCTCCTATATGAAGTCTTTCAATGAGAAAAAAATAAGAAGCAACCTTTCGGGACGAGACTCCGCCGCCACGAGGTGGAACCTTGGCGGAACCAATCTAGAGCTCCGGCAGAGCTGTTCTGCCGGGGATACTTCCCTCCGGGAGGGGGAAATCATCACCATCATCATCACCAACGCTCCTCTCATCGGGAGAGGGCAATCTCCATCAACATCTTCACTAGCACCATCTCATCTCCAAACCCTAGTTCATCTCTTGTATCCAATTCTTGTCTCAAAGTCCGGGATTGGTGCTAGTAGGTTGCTAGTAGTGTTGATTACTCCTTGTAGTCGATGCTAGTTGGTTTATTTGGTGGAAGATCATATGTTCAGATCCTATATGCATATTATTACCCCTCTGATTATGAACATGAATATGCTTTGTGAGTAATTACGTTTGTTCCTGAGGACAAGGGAGAAGTCTTGCTATTAGTAGTCATGTGAATTTGGTATTCGTTTGATATTTTGATAAGATGTATGTTGTCTAGCCTCTACTGGTGTTATGTGAACGTCGACTACATAACACTTCACCATTATTTGGGCCTAGAGGAAGGCATTGGGAAGTAATAAGTAGATGATGGGTTGCTAGAGTGACAGAAGCTTAAACCCTAGTTTATGTGTTGCTTCGTAAGGGGCTGATTTGGATCCACATGTTTCATGCTATGGTTAGGTTTACCTTAATACTTTTGTTGTAGTTGCGGATGCTTGCAATAGAGGTTAATCATAAGTGGGATGCTTGTTCAAGTAAGAACAGCACCCAAGCACCGGTCCACCCACATATCAAATTATCAAAGTATTGAACGTGAATCATATGAACGTGATGAAAACTAGCTTGACGATATTCCCATGTGTCCTCGGGAGCGCTTTTCCTATTATAAGAGTTTGTTCCGGCTTGTCCTTTGCTATAAAAAGGATTGGGTCACCTTGCTGCACTTTATTTACTTTTGCTACTTGTTGCTCGTTACAATTTATCTTATCACAAAACTATCTGTTACCACTTATTTCAGTACTTGCAGAGAATACCTTGCTGAAAACCGCTTATCATTTCCTTCTGCTCCTCGTTGGGTTCGACACTCTTACTTATCAAAAGGACTATGATAGATCCCCTATACTTGTGAGTCATCAATGATACTTGGTGAACTTACCATCTACTCTCTTCTATATGCTTCAAGGTGGAGGCTGCCAAAAGTGTAGTCTTCGATAGGACTAGCTACCCCCCTCTTATTCTGGCATTCTGCAGTTCAGTCCACAGATACTACCCATTTCATTGATACCAATGCATATGTAGTGTAGCTCCTTGCTTGCGAGTACTTTGGATGAGTACTCACAGTTGCTTTGCTCCCCTTTTTCCCCTTTCTATACCCGGTTGTTGCAACCAGATGATGGAGTCCAGGAGCCAGAGGATCCCGAGGATGGTTCTACATGGAGTTCAACTTCGAGGAGTAGTTAGGAGGTCCCAGGAAGGAGGCCTTGCCTTTTCGATCGTTGCTATTTTTGTGCTAGCCTTCTTAAGGAAAACTTGTTTAACCTTATGTCTGTACTCAGATATTATTGCTTCCTCTGACTTGTGTATTCCAGCTTATGTATTCGAGCCTTCGAGGCCCCTGGCTTGTAATATAAAGCTCGTATTATTTTATTTGTGTCTAGAGTTGTGTTGTGATATCTTCCCGTGAGTCCCTGATCTTGGTCGTACACATTTGCATGTATGATTAGTGTACGATCAAATCGGGGGCGTCACGGTATCATTATTTTCTGACCTTCATAGATGATTTGAGCAGATATGGGTATATCTACTTGATGAAACATAAGTCTGAAACATTTGAAAAGTTCAAAGAATTTCAGAGTGAAGTGGAAAATCATCGTAACAAGAAAATAAAATTTCTATGATATGATCATGGAAGTTAATATTTGAGTTATGAGTTCGGTCTTTGAGGGAGTCCTGGACTAAGGGGTCCTCGGGCGTCTGGCCTGTTATCCATGGGCCGGACTGATGGGCTGTGAAGACATAAAGGCTGAAGACTGCACCGTGTCCGGATTGGACTCTACTTGGTGTGGAAGGCAAGCCTGGCGACCGAAGATTCCTTCTTATATAACCGACTCCATGTAAACCCTAGATCCCCCCGGTGTCTATATAAACCAAGCGGATAGTCCGGAAAGGACAACACGTATACTCATTACCATATTCACATAGGCTAGACTTCTAGGGTTTAGCCATTACGATCTCGTGGTAGATCAACTCTTGTAATACTCATATTCATCAAGATCAATCAAGCAGGAAGTAGGGTATTACCTCCATAGAGAGGGCCCGAACCTGGGTAAACATCGTGTCCCCCGTCTCCTGTTACCATCGATCCTAGACGCACAGTTCGGGACCCCCTACCCGAGATCCGCCGGTTCTGATAGCTACGCCCCTGGCCATCAGGTCAAATTCGGAAACTTGAATTACGTCACGGACATCCGGGGAGATTTGATCTTCGACGGATTTGAGACCGCGGCAACCGCTCCCCATCGCCTCGATGAACATGGCTTAAACTTGTCATCGGGCCGCGTCTAGGAGATAGCTCCTGTAGCAGCTCTGGCCTTAAATCCGGAGCAGATCAAGTCGCCCGAAGATGGGAAGCTCGACCCCATCACGGGGGCTACCGATTCGGCGGCGTTGGATCCGCACGCAGATTCCACTTCATACGGTATCTGCATCAATAGAACCTCGGACTCGCCTTCGATGTCGAACTCTGAACCCTGCGAGCCCGCGTATACCGAACTCGATCGGTTATCGATCTTCAAGTTCAGCGCCGCAGATGTCTTCCAACACTCGCCCATGGGTGACATACTAAACTCGCTAAAAACCTATCCCTGGCAAACGACTCATCGCCGAACTATGTTCGGTTCGAACTTTCAGCGGACGATGAAGAATTTTGTTTCCCACCCGCCACCCACTTCGTAGCCACTGTTGAAGACCTAACCAACACGCCCGACCCCCGCCTCGAAGACACCGACGGTGTGGACGACGATATGGGGCAGGGCCAGAGCTTACTACCCGCTCGACATGGGATGACCACTTCATGGTATGACATGTGTATGATAGACACACCTTACGACACTCTCGACGATGACAAGGAGGATCCGGTCGAGAATAAACCACCTGGTATACAGCTCGGACACCAGCCCCCAAGGTCACATCGCCCAAGAGAAAACACTGCCAGCACCAGAGAAGATGATACTCCGGACAATAAAGACCATGTTGAGGTAGAATCCGAGCAGGAGGAACAGGAAGGCAGGCAAGACAGCTCTGGTGAACGGACCACATATGGGGACTCGGAGGACAACAATTATCTCCCACTCTCCGAGGAAGAGGAGACCCTCGACAACGAGGATTTTATCATGCCCAAGGAACCTCTCGAGCAGGAGCGCTTCAAACGCCGGCTTATAGCCACTCCAAGGAGCCTAACAAAGAAGCAGTTGCAGCTTCAAGCAAATCAAGATTTGCTCAACGATAGATGGACCGAGGTCTTGGCCGCCAAAGAATACGGCCTTAGCAGCCCAGTCAAAAGCCACCCCAAGAATAGGTGGCTCCCTTAATACAATTGCAGAGTGATGGAACCCATACCACCATCGAACAATGCAGCGGGTCGACCACAGTTCGGTCCAGACAAAGCAGCAGCCCAAGCAGAGCACCACAACAACCCATCCGTCATTCAAAACAAAACAGCTCGGGGGTAGTACATGTGTGAATACATAGACAAACAGAGTGTCCCTAGTATGCCTCTACTTGACTAGCTCATTAATCAAAGATGGTCAAGTTTTCTGACCATAGACATGTGTTGCCATTTGATGAACGGGATCACATCATTAGAGAATGATGTGATGGACAAGATCCATCCGTTAGCTTAGCATAATGATCATTTAGTTTTATTGCTATTGCTTTCTTCATGATTTATACATGTTCCTCTGACTATGATATTATGCAACTCCCGAATACCGGAGGAACACCTTGTGTGCTATCAAACGTCACAATGTAACTGGGTGATTATAAAGATGCTCTATAGGTGTCTCCGATGGTGTTTGTTGAGTTGGCATAGATCAAGATTAGGATTTGTCACTCCGTGTATCGGAGAGGTATCTCTAGACCCTCTTGGTAATGCACATCACTATTGTTGGGGAACGTAGTAATTTCACAAAAATTCCTATGCACACGCAAGATCATGGTGATGCATAGCAATGAGAAGGGAGAGTGTGTCCATGTACCCTCGTAGACCAAAAGCGGAAGCGTTAGCACAACGCGGTTGATGTAGTCATACGTCTTCACGATCTGACCGATCAATTACCGAACGCATGGCACCTCCAAGTTCTGCACACGTTCAACTCGATGACGTCCCTCGAACTCCGATCCAGCCGAGCTTTGAGGGAGAGCTCCGTCAGCATGATGGCGTGGTGACGATGTTGATGTTCTACTGTCGCAGGGCTTCGCCTAAGCACCGCTACAATATTATCGAGGTGGACTATGGTGGAGAGGGGCACCGCACACGGCTAAAAGATCCAAGAGAACAATTGTTGTGTCTATGGGGTGCCCCTCTCCTCCGTATATAAAGGAGGGGAGGAGAGGGCCGGCCAAGGGGAGGAGGCGCGCCCAAGGGGGGAGTCCTACTCCTAGTGGGAGTAGGACTCCTCCTTTTCCTATTTGGAGATTGAGAGGGAAGGAAGAGGAAGGAGGGAGGAAGGAAAGGGGGGGGGCGGCCCCCCTCCCAATTCGGATTAGGCTTGGGGGGGGCTGCCTTGCTCCTTTCCCCTCCTTTCCACTAAAGCCCATTAAGGCCCATATACCTCCCGGGGGGTTTCGATAACCTCCCGGTGCTCCGGTATTATCCCGATCTCACCCAGGACCATTCCGGTATCCAAATATAGTCGTCCAATATAACGATCTTTACGTCTCGAACATTTCGAGACTCCTCGTCATGTCCGTGATCACATACGGGACTCTGAACTACCTTCGGTACATCAAAAACCATAAACTCATAATATAACCGTCATCGAACTTTAAGCGTGCAGACCCTACGGGTTCGAGAACTATGTAGACATGACCGAGACACGTCTCCGATCAATAACCAATAGGAGAACCTGGATGCCCATATTGGCTCCCATATATTCTACGAAGATCTTTATCAGTCAAACCGCATAACAACATACGTTGTTCCCTTTGTCATCGGTACATTACTTGCCCGAGATTCGATCGTCGGTATCTCAATACCTAGTTCAATCTCGTCACCGGAAAGTCTCTTTACTCGTTCCTTAACACATCATCCTGCAACTAACTCATTAGTTGCCATGCTTGCAAGGCTTAAGTTATGTGTATTACCGAGTGGGCCCAGAGATACCTCTCCGACAATCGGAGTGACAAATCCTAATCTCGAAATACGCCAACCCAACAAGTACCTTCGGAGACTCCTGTAGAGCACCTTTATAATCACCCAGTTACGTTGTGACGTTTGGTAGCACACAAAGTGTTCCTCCGGTAAACGGGAGTTGCATAATCTCATAGTCATAGGAACATGTATAAGTCATGAAGAAAGCAATAGCAACAAACTAAATGATCAAGTGCTAAGCTAACGGAATGGGTCAAGTCAATCACATCATTCTCCTAATATGTGATCCCGTTAATCAAATGATAACTCTTTGTCTATGGCTAGGAAACATAACCATCTTTGATCAACGAGCTAGTCAAGTAGAGGCATACTAGTGACACTCTGTTTGTCTATGTATTCACACATGTATCATGTTTCCGGTTAATACAATTCTAGCATGAATAATAAACATTTATCATGATATAAGGAAATAAAAAATAACGTTGTTATTGCCTCTAGGGCATATTTCCTTCAGTCTCCCACTTGCACTAGAGTCAATAATCTAGATTACACAGTAATGATTCTAACACACATGGAGCCTTGGTGTTGATCATGTTTTCTCATGGAAGAGGCTTAGTCAACGGGTCTGCAACATTCAGATCCGTATGTGTCTTGCAAATCTCTATGTCTCCCACCTGGACTTGATCCCGGATGGAGTTGAAGCGTCTCTTGATGTGCTTGGTTCTCTTGTGAAGTCTGGATTCCTTCGCCAAAGCAATTGCACCAGTATTATCACAAAAGATTTTCATTGGACCCGATGCACTAGGTATGGCACCTAGATCGGATATGAACTCCTTCATCCAGACTCCTTCATTTGCTGCTTCCGAAGCAGCTATGTATTCCACTTCACATGTAGATCCCGCTATGACGCTTTGTTTAGAACTGCACCAACTAACAGCTCCACCATTTAATAAAAACACGTATCCGGTTTGCGATTTAGAATCGTCCGGATCAGTGTCAAAGCTTGCATCGATGTAACCATTTCCGACGAGCTCTTTTTCACCTCCATAAATGAGAAACATATCCTTCGTCCTTTTCAGGTATCTCAGGATGTTCTTGACCGCTGTCCAGTGATCCACTCCTGGATTACTTTGGTACCTCCCTGGTAAACTAATAGCAAGGCACACAGCAGGTCTAGTACACAACATTGCATACATGATAAAGCCTATGGCTGAAGCACAGGGAACATCTTTCATTTTCTCTCTATCTTCTGCAGTGGTCGGGCATTGAGTCTTACTCAACTTCACACCTTGTAACACAGGCAAGAACCCTTTCTTTGCTTGATCCATTTTGAACTTCTTCAAAACTTTGTCAAGGTATGTGCTTTGTGAAAGTCCAATTAAGCGTCTCGATCTATCTCTATAGATCTTGATGCCCAATATATAAGCAGCTTCACCGAGGTATTTCATTGAAAAACTCTTATTCAAATATCCTTTTATGCTATCCAGAAATTCTATATCATTTCCAATCAACAATATGTCATCCACATATAATATCAAAAATGCTACAGAGCTCCCACTCACTTTCTTGTAAATACAAACTTCTCCAAAAGTTTGTATAAAACCATATGCTTTGATCACACTATCAAAATGTTTATTCCAACTTCGAGAGGCTTGCACCAGTCCATAAATGGATCACTGGAGCTTGCACACTTTGTTAGCTCCCTTTAGATCGACTAAACCTTCTAGTTGCATCATATACAACTTTTCTTCTAGAAATCCATTCAGGAATGCGGTTTTGACATCCATTTGCCAAATTTCATAATCATAAAATGTGGCAATTGCTAACATGATTCGGACAGATTTAAGCATCGCTACGGGTGAGAAGGTCTCATCGTAGTCAATCCCTTGAACTTGTCGAAAACCTTTTGCAACAAGTCGAGTGTCGGTGTCAAAACCGGCGGATCTCGGGTAGGGGGTCCCGAACTGTGCGTCTAGGATCGATGGTAACAGGAGGCAGGAGACATGATGTTTACCCAGGTTCGGGCCCTCTTGATGGAGGTAATACCCTACGTCATGCTTGATTGATATTGATGATATGAGTGTTACAAGAGTTGATCTACCACGAGATCGTAGAGGCTAAAACCCTAGAAGCTAGCCTATGGTATGATTGTTGTATATATCTATCGACTAGCCTGGCCTCGGTTTATATAATGCACCAGAGGCCTAGGATAACAAGAGTCCTAGCCGAATACACCGGTGGGGAGGAGTCCTTGTCTTGATCGCCAAGTCTTGTGGAATCTTCCTTGTATGCGGCAGCTGTCCGAACTGGCCCATGAGTATGCGGCCATGGGGGTCCTCGGCCCAATCCAACTGATCAGGAGACGACGTGATGAGTACCCCCTAGTCCAAGACACTGTCATCGAGTTTATAGATAGTAACATTACCGTCAGCGTCAGTCTTCTTCTTGAAGATCCATTTATTCTCGATGGTTTGCCGATCATCTGGCAAGTCAACCAAAGTCCACACTTTGTTCTAATACATGGATCCCATCTCAGATTTCATGGCCTCAAGCCATTTTGCGGAATCTGGGCTCACCATCGCTTCTTCATAGTTCGTAGGTTCGTCATGGTCTAGTAACATAACCTCCAGAACAGGATTACCGTACCATTCTGGTGCGGATCTTACTCTGGTTGACCTACGAGGTTCAATAACAACTTGATCTGAAGTTTCATGATCATTATCATTAACTTCCTCACTAATTGGTGTAGACGTCACAGGAACTGGTTTCTGTGATGAACTACTTTCCAATAAGGGAGCAGGTACTGTTACCTCATCAAGTTCTACTCTCCTCCCACTCACTTCTTTCAAGAGAAACTCCTTCTCTAGAAAGGATCCATTCTTAGCAACAAATGTTTTGCTTCAGATCTGTGATAAAAGGTGTACCCAGCAGTTTATTTTGGGTATCCTATGAAGACACATTTCTCCGATTTGGGTTCGAGCTTATCAGGTTGAAGCTTTTTCACATAAGCATCACAGCCCCAAACTTTAAGAAACAACAACGTTGGTTTCTTGCCAAACCATAGTTCATAAGGTGTCGTCTCAACGGATTTTGATGGTGCCCTATTTAACGTGAATGCGGCCGTCTCTAAAGCATAACCCCAAAATGATAGCGGTAAATCAGTAAGACACATCATAGATCGCACCATATCTAGTAAAGTACGATTATGACGTTCGGACACACCATTACGCTGTGGTGTTCTGGGTGGTGTGAGTTGCGAAACTATTCTGCATTATTTCAAATGTAGACCAAACTCGTAACTCAAATATTCTCCTCCACGATCAGATCATAGAAACTTTATTTTCTTATTACGATGATTTTCAACTTCACTCTGAAATTCTTTGAACTTTTCAAATGTTTCAGACTTATGTTTCATTAAGTAGATATACCCATATCTGCTTAAATCATCTGTGAGGGTGAGAAAATAACGATACCCGCCGTGAGCTTCAACATTCATTGGACCACATACATCAGTATGTATGATCTCCAACAAAACAGTTGCTCGCTCCATAGTTCCGGAGAACGGCATTTTAGTCATCTTGTCCATGAGGCATGGTTCGCAAGTACTAAGTGATCCATAATCAAGTGATTCCAAAAGTCCATCAGTATGGAGTTTCTTCATGCGCTTTGTACCAATATGACCCAAATGGCAGTGCCACAAATAAGTTGCACTATCATTATCAACTCTGCATATTTTGGCCTCAACATTATGAATATGTGTATCACTACTATCGAGATTCATCAAAAATAGACCTCTTTAAGGGTGCATGACCATAAAAGATATTACTCATATAAATAGAACAACCATTATTCTCAGATTTAAATGAATAACCGTCTCACATTAAACAAGATCCAGACATAATGTTCATGCTCAACGCTGACACCAAATAACAATTATTTAGGTCTAAAACTAATCCCGAAGGTAGATGTAGAGGTAGCGTGCCGACGGTGATCACATCAACTTTGGAACCATTTCCCACACGCATCATCACCTCGTCCGTAGCCAGTGTTCGCTTAATCCGTAGTCCCTGTTTTGAGTTGCAAATATTAGCAACAAAACCAGTATCAAATACCCAGGTGCTACTGCGAGCTCTGGTAAGGTACACATCAATAACATGTATATCACATATACCTTTGTTCACCTTGCCATCCTTCTTATCCGCCAAATACTTGGGGCAGTTCCGCTTCTAGTGACCAGTCTATTTGCAGTAGAAGCACTCAGCCTCAGGCTTAGGTCCAGACTTGGGTTTCTTCTCCTAAGCAGCAACTTGTTTGCTATTCTTCTTGAAGTTCCCCTTCTTCTTCCCTTTGCCCTTTTTCTTGAAACTGGCGGTCTTATTGACCATCAACACTTGATGCTCCTTTTTGATTTCTACCTCCGCAGCCTTTAGCATTACAAATAGCTCGGGAATTGTCTTATTCATCCCTTGCATATTATAGTTCATCACGAAGCTCTTGTAGCTTGGTGGCAGTGATTGAAGAACTCTATCAGTGACACTATCAACAAGAAGATTAACTCCCAGTTGAGTCAAGTGATTATGATACCCAGACATTTTGAGTATATGCTCACTGACAGAACTATTCTCCTCCATCTTGCAGCTATAGAACTTATTGGAGACTTCATATCTCTCAATCCGGGCATTTGCTTGAAATATTAACTTCAACTCCTGGAACATCTCATATGCTCCATGATGTTCAAAATGTCGTTGAAGTCCCGGTTCTAAGCCATAAAGCATGGAACACTGAACTATCGAGTAGTCATCAGCTTTGCTCTGCCAGGTGTTCATAACATCTAGTGTTGCTCCTGCAGCAGGTTTGGCACTTAGCGGTGCTTCCAGGACGTAATTCTTATGTGCAGCAATGAGGATAATCCTCAAGTTATGGACCCAGTCCGTGTAATTGCTACCATCATCTTTCAACTTTGCTTTCTCAAGGAACGCATTAAAATTCAATGGAACAACGGCACGAGACATCTATCTACAACAAACATAGACATGCAAAATACTATCAGGTACTAAGTTCATGATAAATTTAAGCTCAATTAATCATATTACTTAAGAACTCCCACTTAGATAGACATCTCTCTAATCATCTAAGTGATCACGTGATCCAAATCAACTAAACCATAACCGATTATCACGTGAAATGGAGTAGTTTTCAATGGTGAACATCATTATGTTGATCATATCTACTATATGATTCACGCTCGACCTTTCAGTCTCAGTGTTCCGAGGCCATATCTGCATATGCTAGGCTCGTCAAGTTTAACCTAAGTATTCTGCGTGTGCAAAACTGGCTTGCACCCGTTGTAGATGGACATAGAGCTTATCACACCCGATCATCACGTGGTGTCTGGGCACGACGAACTTTGGCAACGGCGCATACTCAGGGGGAACACTTTTATCTTGAAATTTAGTGAGAGATCATCTTATAATGCTACCGTCAATCAAAGCAAAATAAGATGCATAAAAGATAAACATCACATGCAATCAATATAAGTGATATGATACGGCCATCATCATCTTGTGCTTGTGATCTCCATCTACGAAGCACCGTCATGATCACCATCGTCACCGGCACGACACCTTGATCTCCATCGTAGCATCGTTGTCGTATCGCCAACTATTGCTTCTACGACTATCGCTATCGCTTAGTGATAAAGTAAAGCAATTACAGGGCGATTGCATTGCATACAATAAAGCGACAACCATATGGCTCCTGCCAGTTGCCGATAACTCGGTTACAAAACATGATCATATCATACAATAAAATATAGCATCATGTCTTGACCATATCACATCACAACATGCCCTGCAAAAACAAGTTGGATGTCCTCTACTTTGTTGTTGCAAGTTTTACGTGGATGCTACGGGCTGAGCAAGAACCGTTCTTACCTATGCATCAAAACCACAACGATAGTTTGTCAAGTTAGTGTTGTTTTAACCTTCTCAAGGACCGGGCGTAGCCACACTCGGTTCAACTAAAGTTGGAGAAACTGACACCCGCCAGCCACCTGTGTGCAAAGCACGTCGGTAGAACCAGTCTCGCATAAGCGTACGCGTAATGTCGGTCCGGGCTGCTTCATCCAACAATACCGCCGAACCAAAGTATGACATGTTGGTAAGCAGTATGACTTGTATCGCCCACAACTCACTTGTGTTCTACTCATGCATATAACATCAACGCATAAAACCAGGCTCGGATGCCACTGTTGGGGAACGTAGTAATTTCAAAAAAAATCCTATGCACACGCAAGATCATGGTGATGCATAGCAGCGAGAGGGGAGAGTGTGTCCACGTACCCTCGTAGACCGAAAGAGGAAGCATTAGCACAATGTGGTTGATATAGTCGTACGTCTCCACAATCCGACTGATCAAGTACCGAATGCACGGCACCTCCGAGTTCTGCACACGTTCAACTCGATGACTGCTACCTCTTGAGCAATGCGTTGGTTTTCCCTTGAAGAGGAAAGGGTGATGCAGCAAAGTAGCGTGAGTATTTGCCTCAGTTTTTGAGAACCAAGGTATCAATCCAGTAGGAGGCTACGCGCGAGTCCCTCGCACCTACACAAAACAAATAAATCCTCGCAACCAACGCGATAAGGGGTTGTCAATCCCTACACGGTGACATACGAGAGTGAGATCTGATAGATATGATAAGATAATATTTTTGGTATTTTTATGATAAAGATGCAAAATAAAAGGCAATGAAAATAACTAAGTGTTGGAAGATTAATATGATGGGAGATAGACCTTGGGGCCATAGGTTTCACTAGTGGCTTCTCTCAAGAGCATAAGTATTTTACGGTGGGTGAACAAATTACTGTTGAGCAATTGACATAATTGAGCATAGTTATGAGAATATCTAGGTATGATCATGTACATAGGCATCACGTCCAAGACAAGTAGACCGACTCCTGCCTGCATCTACTACTATTACTCCACACATCAACCGCTATCCAGCATGCATCTAGAGTATTAAGTTCATAAGAATAGAGTAACGCTTTAAGCAAGATGACATGGTGTAGAGGGATAAATTCATGCAATATGATAAAAACCCCATCTTGTTATCCTCGATGGCAACAATACAATACGTGCCTTGCTGCCCCTACTGTCACTGGGAAAGGACACCGCAAGATTGAACCCAAAGCTAAGCACTTCTCCCATTGCAAGAAAGATCAATCTAGTAGGCCAAACCAAACTGATAATTCGAAGAGACTTGCAAAGATAACAAATCATACATAAAAGAATTCAGAGAAGAATCAAATATTGTTCATAGATAAACTTGATCAAAACCCCACAATCCATCGGTCTCAACAAACACACCGCACAAGAAGATTACATCGAATAGATCTCCAGAAGAGAGGGGGAGAACTTTGTATTGAGATCCAAAAAGAGAGAAGAAGCCATCTAGCTAATAACTATGGACCCAGAGGTCTGAGGTAAACTACTCACACTTCATTGGAGAGGCTATGGTGTTGATGTAGAAGCCCTTCGTGATCGATGCCTCCTCCGGCTGAGCTCTGGAACAGGCCCCAAGATGGGATCTCGTGGATACAGAAAGTGGCGGCGGTGGAATTAGGGTTTTGGCTCCGTATCTGATTGTTTGGGGGTACGTAGGTATATATAGGAGGAAGGAGTAGGTCGGTGGAGCAACATGGGGCCCACGAGGGTGGAGGGCGCGCCTAGGGGGGTAGGCGCGCCCCCCTACCTCGTGGCTTCCCTGTTGGTTTCTTGATGTAGGGTCCAAGTCTCCTGGATCTTGTTCGTTCCAAAAATCACGTTCCCGAAGGTTTCATTCCATTTAGACTACGTTTGATATTCCTTTTCTTCGAAACCCTAAAATAGGCAAAAAAACAGCAATTCTGGGCTGGGCCTCTGATTAGTAGGTTAGTCCCAAAAATAATATAAAATTGTATAATAAAGCCCAATAATGTCCAAAACAGAATATAATATAGCATGGAACAATCAAAAATTATAGATACGTTGGAGACGTATCAAGCATCCCCAAGCTTAATTCCTGCTCGTCCTCGAGTAGGTAAATGATAAAAACAGAATTTTTGATGTGGAATGCTACTTGGCATATTTTCAATGTATTTCTTCTTAATTGTGGTATGAATATTCAGATCTGAAAGATTCAAGACAAAAGTTCAATATTGACATTGAAATAATAATACTTTAAGCATACTAACTAAGCAATTATGTCTCTTCAAAATAACATGGCCAAAGAAAGTTATCCCTACAAAATCATATAGTCTGGCTATGCTCTATCTTCACCACACAAAGTATTTAAATCATGCACAACCCCGATGACAAGCCAAGCAATTGTTTCATACTTTTGGTGTTCTCAAACTTTTTCAATCTTCACACAATACATGAGTGTGAGCCATGGACATAGCACTATAGGTGGAATAGATTGGTGGTTGTGGAGAAGACAAAAGGGAGAAGATAGTCTCACATCAACTAGGCATATCAACGGGCTATGGAGATGCCCATCAATAGATATCAATGTGAGTGAGTAGGGATTGCCATGCAACGGATGCACTAGAGCTATAAGTATATGAAAGCTCAAAAAGAAACTAAGTGGGTGTGCATCCAACTCTCTTGCTCACGAAGACCTAGGGCATTTTGAGGAAGCCCATCATTGGAATATACAAGCCAAGTTCTATAATGAAAAATTCCCACTAGTATACACTAGTGCAGAACCGGGCAATAGCACCGGTTCGTAAGGCCCTTTAGTGCTGGTTTGGTAACCGGTGCTAAAGTGTAGGCACTAAAGCCCCCCCCCCTTTAGTACCGGTTCAGCACGAACTGGTGCTAAAGGGCAACCACGTGGCACGAGCCAGCTTCGGGGGCAGGGAGCCCTTTAGTACCGGTTGGTGTCACCAATCGGTATTAAAAGGTTGGGGGGGTTTTGGGTTTATGATTTCTTTTTCATTTAATTTTGTGTTTTCCATTTAATTATTTTTCGTTTGCTGGTATTTTACGATACTACATATTGTACACGTTATGCATATATATAAATAGAATTTCTAGTAGAACCGATCATAATATATATATATATCATCGAATGTCTCACAACCACCATTAATTAATTCACACATATATACACACATGTATATATATACAATTCCTCCTAATTGGTGCCTTCGGAGCCAATGGCATTAGCCTAGCTAATTGGTGCCTTCGGAGCACGATAACAATTGGAAGTGGTTCATGGGGGCGGTAGCGGGTAATAGTATTCTCCTTTGGGATCTATGACCTGGTCGAGCAAAAATCCCGCTATTTCCTCTTGAATTGCTTCTATGCGGTCCTGTGCTAGGAGCTTGTCCCGCACCTCTTTGAACTGTTAGAAGGAGATCAATATGCATGTGTATTAGTTGTGTGACTAGATATCAATAATGGTGTAAAAATTGTGAATAGTGTTCTGACAATCGATACCGTACCCACTCCTGTCTTTGAGATTTGCTCCTTTTGGACGCCATCATGTGAATGTTCTCGCAAACGTAGTATGCACATAGATCATTCCCCGGCGCCTGCTTCAGGGCCTTTACGAGAATGGAATTTGATCAGATAATAATTAATCAAGCATGATAATTAAAGAGATGGCAGCTAGCTAGTACTACTTAATTACTTACCTTGGGTCGATACCATTTCAGATTTTGTTTCCATGGGCCTGGAGTGGCCCTGATGAACTTTGCCCAAGCCCTGCCCGCCGACAAAGAAAAAATAAATGGGTTATTAAATAGTTGTTATCAGGAAATGACGAACTAATTAAATAGGCCGAGATATAGTTAATAATGATTGAAATTACCTGTTGACTATCCCCTTCACAATGGTGTAGTCACTTGCTTTCTTAAGTAGTGAGTCTAGTACTTCAACTGTTCCTTCATCAACTTTAATGATTAACAAGATCCAGTGAAATCTACATGCACACACGTTTGCATGTCTTAATTAAGCGGGCATATGTAAGCAAAAACATGTAGCTACCTAGTAGGGAAAAACAGAATTTGTAGTACAAGACAGTGTCTCACTGGAAGTTGTAAGGAAGTAGTATATCTTCATTGTATTTGAGTTCCTTGAAGAACTGTAGCATGCTTTCCTCTACACTTTTTTCGTGATATGGATTTATTTTCCATATGTATTCATTAATGGTATTTGGGTCAACGAACCCAATGCCATAGCGTCCACCTTTTTTCATTTCATAAATCTTCATCCTGCATAATACCACAGAAAAGAATATAGTGAGGATAATTACAGGTAATGATTGATCAAAATGATCACTACAGCTAGCTTGAGACTTAAATTACAGAAAGAAATCACTTACAGACAATAGCAACTGACGATAGATTTGTCGAGTGCGTCTTGATTGTATAGCTGAAATAGTTCTAAATACTCGACGGTCACAGCTTTCTCATGGTAGTAATGATCCTTGTTGACATTCACCATGAGGGACTCTCGATTGGAAATCTTGGTAATGTCCATGTACCATTGATGCAATTCA
Source organism: Triticum urartu (assembly GCF_056163025.1). Classification (NCBI taxonomy): domain Eukaryota; kingdom Viridiplantae; phylum Streptophyta; class Magnoliopsida; order Poales; family Poaceae; genus Triticum; species Triticum urartu. The sequence goes on along the minus strand of NC_141875.1, from coordinate 118,497,550 downwards.
TACATTCTCGTTGGGAGCTTATGGACCTCCTCTGGCTCGACCAAAGGTTGGCCCCGGGCATATTTCCGTTTTATTTCCTCCTCTCTGGTCGGAGACATGGGCTCAATATCGAGGAGTTGTCCAACAGTGATCCCGATCGATTCAGCCTACGCAATATGCTCCTCAGTTATTACCACATCGCCCACCCCGGGAACGTTAACAGTTTGCCCACAATAATATTGGGCGCGCCTACTCTCATGTGTTGTTGGCACAACAAGCAGGGGGATTGATTGCGCCGCCTGTTCTCCCAGCTGGGGAACGGTTTTACCGCTCCTTTTGCCAGCTGATTTGCTCAAGCTCGAGCTCGCCTCTTTCTATAGACGTGCTCGATTTAACTTCTTGATGTGGCGCTCATAGTCTGTGTCAACAGGCTTGGGAGCTGGTGCTCTAGCCATACGAATGAAGTGGTCAATCTTTTCCACAGGCACTTTCTCCCTTGGCGGCAGTGGCGGTTTCGGTGCAAAATGGGCTTCCACCTTGGCCTTCGATATGGCTACGTTTTCCTCCTCGGACTTGTCGTAAGGCCTCTGCGGAAGAGGCGCGAGGCTTGGACCATATTGAAATCGCTTGCCTCCACCAGTACCTCCAGTACTACCTCGACTTGTACCGCTACACACCATAGCTGAGGCGGCTCTCTTCCGTGATTGCTGAGGCAGCAAAGACGGCTGACGTGGCTGAGTTGGAGGAGGAGGAGTGGCCTGAAGCTGTGCCGGACTTGGAGGAGGAGTGGCCTGAAGCTGTGCCGGACTTGGAGGAGGAGTGGCCTGACGCTTTGCCGGACTTGGAGGAGGAGGAGTGGCCTGAAGCTGTGCCGGACTTGGAGGAGGAGTGGCCTGACGCGTTGGTGGACTTGGAGGAGCGGGAGTCTGCTGACTCAGTGGCGGACTGCGACAAGGAGTCGGATGACGCGTTGTCGGTGGCCTTCGAAAGATGATGCAATCCTTTATCCATAGGATGATACGATGGTTGGCCTCTCCTAGTGTGTGATCATCTTCACCTCTAGGAATGTCAAGCTCTAGCCCCGAATATTGGTCCACCACCTCATCAACCAAGACACGAGCATAGCCCGCTGGAATCGGGTTGCAATGGAAGGTTGCCTCGGGGGGATTTGTAAAAGCAAGAGCGTCCGCCACCTTCATGGATATGTTCTTCATTTTGAAGTGTAGCTCGCAGTTGGTGTTCTCCATGATGTCATCCACTGGGTATCTATCCAGCAATGCATCGCCCGGGGTGGAACCCACGCTGCTTCTCGGCATGGAGGGGACGGTGCTATCCAATGGTGGATCATCCGCTAGCTGCTGAGACCCCCTTTGTTGGCTAAGTGAGTCGATCTGCTCCTGCTGCCGCTGGAATTTGACTGCCAAGTCCGCGTGCGCTGATTCTAGGCCTTGAAGGCGTTCATAGTCTAGCTTCCTCTGCTCCTCCTCCATCTTCCTCTTCTTCTCCTCCGCAATCTTCTTTCTCGCACGGGTTCTGTAGTCGGTGTTCCAGTCCGAAAACCCCTCATACCACGGAATAGCGCCCACGCCTCGTGTTCTTCCCGGGTGTTCAGGATTTCCTAGGGCACGCGTAAGCTCGTCGTTCTCTCTGTTGGGCTCGAAGAACCCCGATCGAGCCTCTTCTATTGCAACAAGTAGCTTATCTTCGGCTCCGTATAGACATGCCTTCTTCGAAACTTTGCCTGTCTTCGGGTCCAACTCCCCCCCATGCGCATAGAACCAAGTCCTGCACCTGGGGGGCCAGCTCAATGTTTCTGGAGTGACACCTGCATCCAGCATCTCTTTCTCAGACTTATCCCACTTAGGCATTCCCATCGCATAGCCACCTGGCCCCAGCTTATGGAACTTATCCTTTTTGCGGCATTGGCCTTGTTTATTCTCGACCGTTCCTTAGATAATTCCGAATCCTTGAATTTCACGAAATCGTCCCAATGAGCACTTTGCTTCTCTAGTGTTCCCTCGAATACTGGAGTCTTCCTTCCTCCCTTGACGTACTTGGCCCATTCACGAATCTTGTGGTTCTTGAATGCAACCGCTATCTTCCTAAGAGCAGCGTCCTTGACTTTCTCCACATCTGCATCTGTGAAATGATCTGGTAGGGTGAAATGTTCCATGAGCGTTTCCCAAAGCAGAAGTTTTTGTTTGTTGTCGACAAAAGTAACTCTTGGACGTGGCTTTGCTGGCTCTCTCCATTCTTGAAGGGAGATCGGGAGTTGGTCCTTCACAAGAACTCCGCACTGACGAATGAACTTGTCCGCAATCTTCTTAGGCGCTAATGGTTCGCCATTAGGTCTGATGGCCTCGATATTGTACTTTACGCCCTCCTTCAACTTTTTGTTCGGGCCACGTTTCCTGTTGCCTGAAGATTTGCTCAATCTGGATGGCTGAAAGAAGAAAGATCGATTCGTTAATATATCTTCAAGTCATTTAAAACATGTGATGATCACCAGATGCCTGCTTATATAAATATATATACCTCGCCGGTCTTTGTTGTTTCAAGATCAACATTTTCTTCGTCATGTTCATACTTCATGACTTCATCAATTCGGTCGTCGCGATCGAATATCATATCACCCTCCCCGGTGTTGTTTAGATATTCGGAGCCGTCATAATCTTCTTCATTCTGATCATCATCTGGCCCGCGAGGATTGCGTATGATATTGAACAGGGCCTCTTCTCCCTCTCTGCCGGTATTGTCTGCCATAGGTTTTGTTTAACTAATCCAAAAGAAATATATTCAAATTACAATGCATGGATGCAACCAATTAATAAGGAAAAACTGAATCAATCATAGTACATAATAAGCATCATCGAATATAATCTCGAATACATCATCTCGAATAATAGATATAATCTCGAATACATCGTCTCGAATAATAGATATAATCTCGAATACATCGTCTCAAATAATAGATATAATATCGAATACATCACTAGCTAGCTAGCTAGAAAGCTAATAAAGATCGAATACTACAGAGTAATCTAGGCCACTCGCGGTTCCTGAGGTGCGGGCGGTGGACACCCAAAGAGAAGGAACCATCACTGGATCATAGCTCGGGTGATCTCCCAAAAGAACCTGCTAGGTATTGGAGAACCTGATGTCCATAGCAGCCATGTAGCGATGGATGTGCTCGTCCTCCTCCCTAACACGGCGACGTACCACCTCCGGCAGGGCCGGCTCCCTCCGCACCGAAAGTGGCCCACGCGAACGCCACCAAAGGAGACGAGGGTCGACGACGGGACCCGGGGCTGGGTTCCTCACCAAGCGTCGCGCCCCTGAAGGTAGCACCTCCCAGTGCCAGGCCGGTGGAGCCCAGTCCTGGACATGGGTCCTCTGAAGCAGGACGTCGCCGCGAACGAGTCGACGGCGAGGATGCGGGCCGGGCATCGTCGACAACAAATACTATATGCCACAAAAGTAAAGTAACATTTTTTAAATGATGGATTGTGATTTCATATATGCAAATTCTAAATTTTATAACTAAAACTAACATTTCTAATATTTCTATAACTAAAACTAACATTTCTAATATTTCTATAACTAAAAAACATTTCTATATAACTAACATTTATAATATTTCTATATAACTAACATTTCTATATAACTAACATTTCTATAACTAAAACTAACATTTCTAATAATTCTATAACTAAAAAACAGAAAGATTGCTAACAATTCTATAACAATGTGTGTGTGTGTGGTTGGCAGCCGGGGCATAGCTCACCGGCGAGGCGCGACGACGGTGGGCGGCGACGCGGACGGGGACGGAGACGGGGCGGTGATGGTGGGCGGCGACGGGGACGGAGACGGAGACGGGGTGGCGACGACGGGGACGGGGCGGCGACAACGGGGACGGGTCGGGCAGGGACGACGTACGGGAGGACGGGCCGGGCGGGGACGACGGGAGGACGGGGAGGGGCGCGGCGACGGGGCGCGACGCGACGACGGGGACGACGGGGACGGGGATGGCGACGGGGACGGGGACGGCGACGGGGATGGCGACGGGGGTGGCGACGAGGGGCGGCGGCGATGGGGGCGGCGACGAGGGGCGGCGGCGACGGGGCAGAGGAGAAAGAAGCAGGGAGAGATGAGAAACTGACAATTTTTTTGAAGTGTTTTCTTATATAGAACGACCTTTAGTACGGGTTGGAGCCACCAACCGGTACTAAAGGTCTGTTTTGGCCAGGCCAAGCGGCGGGAACGGCACCCCTTTAGTACCGGGTGGTGGCTCCAACCGGTACTAAAGACCCCCCCCCCTTTAGTACCGGTTGGAGCCACGACCCAGTACTAAAGGGTGTGCGCTGCCAGGCGAGGGGCGCAAAAGTTTAGTCCCACCTCGCTAGCCGAGGGGCACTCGCACCTGCTTATAAGCCCCGCCGTCGCTGCTGTCTCGAGCACCTCTCTTAAGCAGGCCTTCTGGGCCTACCTCTTCTGCGATGCCCTGTTGGGCCTACTGGGCTAGCGGGCCTGCATCCTGGCCCAACTAGAATTTGGGTTTCTAGTCGTATGCAGGCCGCTGTGGCCCAGTAGGTGGGCATTTTTTTTCTTATTTTTTTGCTTTATTTATTTTTGTTTTATTTATTTTAGAGTTGTTTTTTGCTGTATTTAGAGTTTGTTTGTGAATATTTTTGCTTTAGGTACAAAAAATTACAAACTTTCTGTTACTACCGGTAGTTTACAAATTTGAATAGTTTAAATTTTGAATTATTTGAAATTTGTGTGAATCACTAGTTTGTGAATAACATAACTTTGAAAATAGTTTTTTCAGTGATTCTTTTTTCTTATGTTTAATATTAGTGTGTTTTATCATTATATTCAATTTGGTAATGCTTAGGTTATTTAAAATATGAAATGCATTTGTAACGGATGAGTTTTCATCCGAAACCCTGATACTTCGAAAGAGATTGTCCATTTTGTACACGAAGTGCATCCAGTTTTTACAGTAACCCTCTCTACTTTTTTGCACATGCTATGTGGGTGAAATTAGGATACCATGCCAACTTTCAACCTTTTCTGAGTTCATTTGAAATGCCTTTCAATTTCATGGTCATTTAGCTGAAAAAATCAGTAAATGCATGAAAGAATTTGCTTGCACATAAAATTTCTTCGTGTTTCAAATTCCAAAACACATAACTAGCTACCCTAACTATTACAGAGATTCCCTCCTGGGTGTGAAACACAGAAGAAAGTGATGATAGTGAAGCCGATCACATCCCAGATCTTTGGGTGTGAAAATTTTTCTTCGCGTGTGTCGCTTTGCGCCGTAGCCATGGAAAATCTTCATCATTTAACTGGATGCTTGGGTCAATATTCACTTTGAATGGAGCAATTTCATCAAACTTTTCATAATCTCCTAACATGTTTGTCTTGTCATCCACTCCCACGATGTTTCTCTTCCCAGAAAGAACTATGTGCCGCTTTGGCTCATCGTACGATGCATTCGCTTCCTTATTATTTGTTCCCCTCCTAGCATGCCTTTTCCATCCAGTCAGCCCTTATGCCGTGATTCAGGAACACCAATCGGCTTAAGGTCAGGAATAAAGTCAATACAAAACTCAATGACCTCCTCATTTTCATGGCCCTTGGAGATGCTTCCTTCTGGCCTAGCATGGTTATGAACATATTTCTTTAAGACTCCCATGAACCTCTCAAAGGGGAACATATTGTGTAGAAATACAGGACCCAAAACTTTAATCTCTTCACATAGGTGAACTAGGACGTGCGTCATGATGTTGAAGAAGGATGGTGGGAACACCAACTCGAAACTGACAAGACATTGCACCAAATCATTCTCTAACCTTGGTATGATTTCTGGATCGATTACCTTCTGAGAGATTGCATTGAGGAATGCACATAGCTTCACAATGGCTAATCGAACGTTTTCCGGTAGAAGCCCCCTCAATGCAACCGGAAGCAGTTGCGTCATAATCACGTGGCAGTCATGAGACTTTAGGTTCTGGAACTTTTTCTCTACCATGTTTATTATTCCCTTTATATTCGACGAGAAGCCAGATGGTACCTTAATACTGAGCAGGCATTCAAAGAAGATTTCCTTCTCTCCTTTGGTAAGAGCGTAGCTTGCATGACCCTGATGTATGCTATCTTTTCCGTGCATACGTTGCTGGTCCTCCCGTGCCTCAGGTGTATCTTTTGTCTTCCCATACACGCCCAAGAAGCCAAGCAGGGTCACACAAAGATTCTTCGTCACGTGCATCACGTCGATTGCGGAGCGGACCTCTAGGTCTTTCCAATAGGGCAGGTCCCAAAATATAGATTTCTTCTTCCACATGGGTGCGCGTCCGTCAGCGTCATTCGGAACAGGTTGTCCACCAGGACCCTTTCCAAAGACCACCTTCAAATCCTTGACCATATCATGTACATCAGCACCAGTACGGTGGCGAGGCTTCGTCCGGTGATCCGCCTCACCTTTGAAATGCTTGCCTTTCTTTCTTACGGGATGCCTGCTCGGAAGAAATTGACGATGTCCTAGGTACACATTCTTCTTACAATTAGCCAAATATATACTGTCGGTATCGTCCAAACAGTGCGTGCATGCGCGGTATCCCTTGTTTGTCTGTCCTGAAAGGTTACTGAGAGCAGGCCGATCATTGATGGTCACGAACAGCAATGCCTTTAGGTCAAATTCTTCCCCCATGTGCTCATCCCACACACGTACACCTGTTCCATTCCAAAGTTGTAAGAGTTCTTCAACTAATGGCCTTAGGTACACATCAATGTCGTTGCCGGGTTGCTTAGGGCCTTGGATGAGCACTGGCATCATAATGAACTTCCGCTTCATGCACAACCAAGGAGGAAGGTTATACAAACATAGAGTCACAGGCCAGGTGCTATGGTTGCTGCTCTGCTCCCCAAAAGGATTAATGCCATCTGCGCTTAGACCAAACCATACGTTCCTTGCGTCATCTGCAAACTCCTTCCCGTACTTTCTTTCGATTTTTCTCCACTGCAACCCATCAGCGGGTACTCTCAACTTTCCGTCTTTCTTACGGTCTTCTCTGTGCCATCGCATCGCTTTGGCATGCTCTTTGTTTTGGAACAAATGTTTCAACCGTGGTATTATAGGAGCATACCACATCACCATGGCAGGAATCTTCTTCCTGGGGCACTCACCCTCGACATCACCAGGGTCATCGTGGCTGATCTTATAGCGCAATGCACCGCATACTGGGCAAGCGTTCAAATCCTCATACTCACCGCGGTAGAGGATGCAATCATTAGGGCATGCATGTATATTCTGCACCTCTAACCCTAGAGGGCAGACAGCCTTCTTGCTTCGTACGTACTCTCGGGCAATTCGTTGTCCTTTGGAAGCATATTCTTTATCATTACCAGCAACTTTCCAAATCCCTTGTCAGATACACCATTCTCTGCCTTCCATTGTAGCAATTCTAGTGTGGTGCCCAGCTTTTTCTTGTCACCTACGCAATTCGGGTACAACAATTTTTTGTGATCCTCTAACATGCGCTGCAACTTCTTCTTCTCCAAATCACTTGCGTAGTTTCTCTTTGCATCGGCAATGGCCCAACCTAGATCATCAATGGGCTCATCTGATGCCTCTTCTTCAGCTTCTTCCTGCATTGCCGGCTCAGCTTCTTCCCGCATTACCGGCTCAGCTTCTTCCCTCATTGTTGTATCATCGTATTCAGGGAACCCATGGCCAGGATAGCTGTTGTCGTCCTGTTCTTCTTCATTGTCTTCCATCATAACCCCTCTTTCTCCATGCTTGGTCCAAACATTATAGTGGGGCATGAAACCGGACTCAAACAGGTGGACGTGAATGGTTCTTGACGTAGAGTAATTGTGACCATTCTTACAGCCAGCACATGGACAAGGCATAAAACCATCCGCCTGCTTGTTTGCCTCAGCCGCAAGCAGAAAAGTACGCACGCCATTAATGAACTCGGGACAGCATCGGTCATCGTACATCCATTGCCGGCTCATCTTCAATACACAGCACCGAAAACACCAAATTAATACAATACATAAAGTTCATACATAAAGATCATACAACACTTAAATGCAACAAACAAATAACTCTCTAGCTAAAGAATTTAATTGCAACAAAAAATGCGATCAAGATCGCAACTAAGGTAACAATTGATCCAATAGCATAATGATACCAAGCCTCACTATGAATGGCATATTTTCTAATCTTTCTAATCTTCAAGCGCATTTTCTCCATCTTAATCTTGTGATCATCGACGACATCGACAACATGCAACTCCAATTCCATCTTCTCCCCCTCAATTCTTTTCAATTTTTCCTTCAAATCCTTGTTTTCTCTTTCAACTAAATTTAACCTCTCGACAATAGGGTCGGTTGAAATTTCCGGTTCAACTACCTCCTACATACAAATATCTATGTCAACTTGATGGGCATAATTTGTCATAAACACGAAATGCAATGAATAGTTTTAAAAGAGAATATACGACATCTGAATCATAACCCGGACGAGGGCCGACGGGGACGGATATCAAAACCATGGCACTATGTATAACAAACAACGTATGTGTAAGATAATTATACGAGTAACTATATATCCAAATCACACAAACATCAATTTTTTTTATATAAAACTTCATGAACAAGAGGCTCACCACAAGGTGGTGCCGGCGATGGGACGTTGCGAGCGATCGACGGTGGTTACGACGGAGATTTAGAAGGTACTAAGTAAACCACACCTGCATATGCAAACTAAGTGTTATTTTTGACCTCAAATTGCATATAAATCAAATACTAGCACATATATATAATTCCTCCCAAATTACTAAACTCAAAAATCAATCACTATATAAAGCATTGCATGAGCTAATCTAGCAATGAGAGATGAAAGGACAAAGTTGCTAACCTTTGTGATCATTTGAATGGATGGGGGCCTTCAAATCTTGACAAATTTTGGGCAAAATGTGTGATGAGCTTGAGAGGAAGAGGGAAAATAACAGAGAGGAGAGGGGAAAGGGGAAGAACAGAGCGAGCTCGGGTGGACGAAGGGTCTATGTAGGACGACCTTTAGTACCGGTTCGTGATACGACCCGGTACTAAAGGTGCTGGAGGGGCCCCGGACTGACAACATCCTGCCACCACTCACTTTAGTACCGGTTCGTGGCACGAACCGGTGCTAAAGGTTCGCCACGAACCGGTACTAATGAGAGCGGGCGGCTAGACATTGGAACCGGCACTAATGCACACATTAGTGCTGGCTCAAATTCAAACCGACACTAATGTGCTTCACGTTTGACCCTTTTTCTACTAGTGATATGAAAATGATATCATAGGAGACTCTCTATCATGAAGATCATGGTGCTACTTTGAAGTACAAGTGTGGTAAAAGGATAGTAGCATTGTCCCTTCTCTCTTTTTCTCTCATATATTTTTATTTGGGCCTTTTTTCTTTTTTATGGCCTTTTATTTATTTATTTATTTTTCGTCCGGAGTCTCATCCCGACTTGTGGTGCAATCATAGTCTCCATCATCCTTTCCTCACTTGGGACAATGCTCTAATAATGATGATCATCACACTTTTATTTACTTACAACTCAACAATTACAACTCAATACTTAGAACAAAATATGACTCTATGTGAATGCCTCTGGCGGTGTACCGGGAAATGCAATGAATCAAGAGTGACATGTATGAAAGAATTATGAATGGTGGATTTTCCACAAATACAATGTCAACTACATGATCATGAAAAGCAATATGACAATGATGGAGCGTGTCATAGTAAACGGAAGGGTGGAAAGTTGCATGGCAATATATCTCGGAATGTCTATGGAAATGTCATGATAGGTAGGTATGGTGTATGTTTTGAGGAAGGTATATGGTGGGTGTATGATACCGACGAACGGTGCGCGGTATTAGAGAGGCTAGCAATGGTGGAAGGGTGAGAGTGTGTATGATCCATGGACTCAACATTAGTCATAAAGAACTCATATAATTATTGCAAAATTCTACAAGTTATCAAAGCAAAGTATTACACGCATGCTCCTAGGGGGGTAGATTGGTAGGAAAAGACCATCGCTCGTCCCCGACCACCACTCATAAGGAAGACAATCAATAAATAAATCATGCTCCGACTTCATCACATAACGGTTCACCATACGTGCATGCTACAGGAATCACAAACTTTAACACAAGTATTTCTCAAATTCACAACTACTCAACTAGCATGACTCTAATATCACCATCTCCATATCTCAAAACAATCATCAAGCATCAAACTTCTCTTAGTATTCAACACACTCATAAGAAAGTTTTTACTAATCTTGTATACCTAGCATATTAGGATTATTTAAGCAAATTACCATGCTATTTAAGACTCTCAAAATAATCTAAGTGAAGCATGAGAGAAAAATAGTTTCTATAAAACAAATCCACCACCGTGCTCTAAAAGATATAAGTGAAGTACTAGAGCAAAACTATATAACTCAAAAGATATAAGTGAAGCACATATAATATTCTAATAATTTCCGAATCATGTGTGTCTCTCTCAAAAAAGGTGTGTGCAGCAAGGATTATTGTGGAAAACTAACAAATAAAGACTCAAATAATACAAGACACTCCAAGCAAAACACATATCACGTGGTGAATAAAAATATAGCTCCAAGTAAAGTTACCGATAGAAGTAGACGAAAGAGGGGATGCCTTCCGGGGCATCCCCAAGCTTTGGCTTTTAGGTGTCCTTAGATTATCTTGGGGGTGACATGGGCATCCCCAAGCTTAGGCTCTTGCCACTCCTTGTTCCATAATCCATCAAATCCTTACCCAAAACTTGAAAACTTCACAACACAAAACTTAAAGTAGAAAATCTCGTGAGCTCCGTTAGCGAAAGAAAACAAAAGACCACTTAAAGGTACTGTAATTAAATCATTCTTTATTTATATTGGTGTTAAACCTACTGTATTCCAACTTCTCTGTGGTTTATAAACTATTTTACTAGCCATAGATTCATGAAAATAAGCAAACAACACATGAAAAATAGAATCTGTCAAAAACAGAACAGTCTGTAGTAATCTGTAGCTAACGCAAGATATGGAACCCCAAAAATTCTAAAATCTGGACGTGAGTAATTTATCTATTAATCATCTTCAAAAAGAATTAACTAAATAGCACTTTCCAAATAAAAATGGCAGCAGTTCTCGTGAGCGCTAAAGTTTCTGTTTTTTACAGCAAGATTAACAAGACTTTCCCCAAGTCTTCCCAACGGTTCTACTTGGCACAAACACTAATTAAACACAAAAACACAACCAAAACAGAGGCTAGATAATTTATTTATTACTAAACAGGAGCAAAATGCAAGGAATAAAAATAAAATTGGGTTGCCTCCCAACAAGCGCTATCGTTTAACGCCCCTAGCTAGGCATAAAAAGCAAGGATAGATCTAGGTATTGCCATCTTTGGTAGGCAATCCATAAGTGGCTTCATAATAGATTCATAAGGTAATTTAATTTTCTTTATAGGAAAATGTTCCATGCCTTTCCTTAACGGAAATTGGAATCTAATATTTCCTTCCTTCATATTGATAATTGCACCAATCGTTCTAAGGAAAGGTCTACCAAGAATAATAGGACATGAAGGATTGCAATCTATGTCAAGAACAATAAAATCTACGGGCACATAATTCCTCAACAATAAGAACATCATTAATTCTTCCCATAGGTTTCTTAATAGTGGAATCTGCAAGGTGCAAGTTTAAAGAGCAATCATCAAAATCACGGAAACCTAACAAATCACACAAAGTCTTTGGAATCGTGGAAACACTAGCACCCAAATCACACAAAGCATAGCATTCATGATCTTTAATTTTAATTTTAATAGTTGGTTCCCACTCATCATAAAGTTTTCTAGGGATAGAAACTTCCAACTCAAGTTTTTCTTCATAAGATTGCATCAAAGCATCAACGATATGTTTGGTAAAAGCTTTATTTTGATTACAAACATGAGGAGAATTTAGCACGGATTGCAACAAGGAAATACAATCTATCAAAGAGCAATTATCATAATTAAATTCCTTGAAATCCAAAATAGTAGGTTCATTAACATCTAGAGTTTTGATCTCTTCATTCCCACTTTTATCAAATTTAGCATCAAGATCTAAAAACTCCGAATTTTTGGAACGCCTTCTAGGTAAAGGTGGATCATATTCAGTTCCATCATTATCAAGATTCATATTGCAAAACAAAGATTTAATAGGGGACGCATCAATAACTTTTAGATCTTCATATTTATTATCATGGAAACTAGAAGAGCACGCTCTTATAAAGGAATCTTTCTTAGCACGTATCCTAGCGGTTCTTTCTTTGCACTCATCAATGGAAATTCTCATGGCTTTGAGAGACTCATTGATATCATGCTTAGAAGGAATAGATCTAAGTTTTAAAGAATCAACATCAAGAGAAATTCTATCAACGTTCCTAGCCAAATCATCAACTTTAAGCAGTTTCTCTTCAAGCAAAGCATTGAAATTCTTTTGTGAATTCATAAATTCCTTAACACTAGTCTCAAATTCAAAGGGCATATTATTAAAATTTCCATAAGAATTGTTGTAGGAATTACCATAATTATTAGAGGAATTACTAGGATAAGGCCTAGGATTAAATTTTCCTCTATACGCGTTGTTAACAAAATTATTCCTACCAAAAAAATTCACATCCATAGATTCATTATTATTATCAATCAAAGTAGACAAAGGCATATCATTAGGATCAGAAGAAGCACTCTTAGTAGCAAATAATTTCATAAGTTCATCCAACTTTCCACTAAAAACATTAATTTCTTCTATCGCATGCACTTTCTTATTAGTAGATCTTTCAGTGTGCCATTGAGAATAATTAACCATAATATTATCTAGGAGTTTAGTAGCTTCTCGTAAAGTGATTTCCATAAAAGTGCCTCCCGCGGCCGAATCTAAAAGATTTCTAGAAGCAAAATTCAATCCGGCATAAAAATTTTGTATAATCATCCACAAATTCAAACCATGTGTTGGGCAATTACGTATCATTAATTTCATCCTCTCCCAAGCTTGTGCAACATGTTCATGATCAAGTTGCTTAAAATTGAAAATATCGTTTCTAAGAGAGATGATCTTAGCGGGAGGAAAATACTTAGAGATAAAAGCATCTTTGCACTTATTCCAACAATCAATACTATTTTTAGGCAAAGACGAAAACCAAGCTTTAGCACGATCTCTAAGCGAAAAAGGAAATAGCTTCATTTTAACAATATCATTGTCCACATCTTTCTTCTTTTGCATATCACACAAATCAACGAAGCTATTTATATGGGTAGCGGCATCTGCACTAGGAAGGCCGGAAAACGGATCTTTCATGACAAGATTCAGCAAGGCAGCATTAATTTCACAAGATTCAGCATCGGTAAGAGGAGCAATCGGAGTGCTAATAAAATCATTGTTGTTGGTATTGGTCAAGTCACACAATTTAGTGTTATCTTGAGCCATCGTGACAAGCAAGCAATCCAACACACAAGCAAATAAGGAACGGGTAAAAAGAGGCAAATAGAGAAAGAGAGGGAGGATAGAGAGAGAGAGGGCGAATAAAACGGCAAGGGTGAAGTGGGGGAGAGGGAAACGAGAGGCAAATGGCAAATAATATAATGCTGGAGATAAGGGTTGTGATGGGTACTTGGTATGTTGACTTTTGCGTAGACCTCCCCGGCAACGGCGCCAGAAATCCTTCTTGCTACCTCTTGAGCACTGCGTTGGTTTTCCCTTGAAGAGGAAATGGTGATGCAGCAAAGTAGCATAAGTATTTCCCTCAGTTTTTGAGAATCAAGGTATCAATCCAGTAGGAGGCTACGCGCGAGTCCCTCGCACCTACACAAAACAAATAAATCCTCGCAACCAACGCGATAAGGGGTTGTCAATCCTGACATGGTCACTTACGAGAGTGAGATCTGGTAGATATGATAAGATGATATTTTTGGTATTTTTATGATAAAGATGCAAAATAAAAGGCAATGAAAATAACTAAGTGTTGGAAGATTAATATGATGGAAGATAGACCCGGGGGCCATAGGTTTCACTAGTGGCTTCTCTCAAGAGCATAAGTATTTTACGGTGGGTGAACAAATTACTGTTGAGCAATTGACAGAATTGAGCATAGTTATGTGAATATCTAGGTATGATCATGTATATAGGCATCACATCCAAGACAAGTAGACCGACTCCTGCCTGCATCTACTACTATTACTCCACACATCAACCGCTATCCAGCATGCATCTAGAGTATTAAGTTCATAAGAACAGAGTAACAGTTTAAGCAAGATGACATGATGTAGAGGGATAAATTCATGCAATATGATAAAAACCCCATCTTGTTATCCTCGATGGCAACAATACAATACGTGCCTTGCTGCCCCTACTGTCACTGGGAAAGGACACCGCAAGATTGAACCCAAAGCTAAGCACTTCTCCCATTGTAAGAAAGATCAATCTAGTAGGCCAAACCAAACTGATAATTCGAAGAGACTTGCAAAGATAACCAATCATACATAAAAGAATTCAGAGAAGAATCAAATATTGTTCATAGATAAACTTGATCATAAACCCACAATTCATCGATCTCAACAAACACACCGCAAAAGAAGATTACATTGAATAGATCTCCACAAGAGAGGGGGAGAACATTGTATTGAGATCCAAAAAGAGCGAAGAAGCCATCTAGCTAATAACTATGGACCCGAAGGTCTGAGGTAAACTACTCACACTTCATCGGAGAGGCTATGGTGTTGACGTAGAAGCCCTCCGTGATCGATGCCTCCTCCGGCGGAGCTCCGGAACAGGCCCCAAGATTTGATCTCATGGATACAGAAAGTTCCGGTGGTGGAATTAGGGTTTTGGCTCCGTATCTGGTCGTTTGGGGGTACGTAGGTATATATAGGAGGAAGGAGTACGTCGGTGGAGCAATAGGGGGGCCACGAGGGTAGAGGGCATGCTTGGGGGGGGTAGGCGCGCCCCCTACCTCGTGGCTTCCCTGTTGGTTGCTTGACGTAGGGTCCAAGTCTCCTGGATCTTGTTCGTTCCAAAAATCACGTTCCCGAAGGTTTCATTCCGTTTGGACTACGTTTGATATTCCTTTTCATCGAAACCCTAAAATAGGCACAAAAAACAAAAATTCTGGGTTGGGCCTCCGATTAGTAGGTTAGTCCAAAAAATAATATAAAAGTGTATAATAAAGCCCAATAATGTCCAAAACAGAATATAATATAGCATGGAACAATCAAAAATTATAGATACGTTGGATACATATCAATGACGTCCCTCGAACTCCGATCCAGCCGAGCTTTGAGGGAGAGTTCCGTCAGCATGACAGCATGGTGACGATGTTGATGTTCTACTGTCGCAGGGCTTCGCCTAAGCACCGCTACAATATTATCGAGGTGGACTATGGTGGAGAGGGGCACCACACACGGCTAAAAGATCCAAGAGATCAATTGTTGTGTCTATGGGGTGCCCCTCTCCTCCGTATATAAAGGAGGGGAGGAGAGGGCCGGCCAAGGGGAGGAGGCGCGCCCAAGGGGGGAGTCCTACTCCCACTGGGAGTAGGACTCCTCCTTTTCCTATTTGGAGAGGGAGAGGGAAGGAAGAGGAAGGAGGGAGGAAGGAAAGGGGGCCGGGCCCCCTCCCAATTCGGATTGGGCTTGGGGGGCCTCCCTTGCTCCTTTCCCCTCCTTTCCACTAAAGCTCATTAAGGCCCACATACCTCCCGGGGGGTTCCTATAACCTCCCGGTGCTCCGGTATTATCCTGATCTCACCCGGAACCATTCCGATATCCAAATATAGTCATCCAATATAGCGATCTTTACGTCTTGAACATTTTGAGACTCCTCGTCATGTCCGTGACCACATCCAGGACTCCGAACTACCTTTGGTACATCAAAAACCATAAACTCATAATATAACCATCATCGAACTTTAAGCGTGCGGACCCTATGGGTTCGAGAACTATGTAGACATGACCGAGACACGTCTCCGGTCAATAACCAATAGCGGAACCTAGATGCTCATATTGGCTCCTACATATTCTACGAAGATCTTTATCGATCAAACCATATAACAACATACGTTGTTCCCTTTGTCGTCGGTATGTTACTTGCCCGAGATTCGATCATCGGTATCTCAATACCTAGTTCAATCTCGTTACCGGCAAGTCTCTTTACTCATTCCGTAACACATCATCCCGCAACTAACTCTAGTTGCAATGCTTGCAAGGCTTAAGTGATGTGTATTACCGAGTGGGCCCAGAGATACATCTCCGACAATCAGAGTGACAAATCCTAATCTCGAAATACGCCAACCCAACAAGTACCTTCGGAGACACCTATAGAGCACCTTTATAATCACCCAGTTACGTTGTGACGTTTGGTAGCACACAAAGTGTTCCTCCGGTAAACGGGAGTTGCATAATCTCAAAGTCATAGGAACATGTATAAGTCATGAAGAAAGCAATAGCAACAAACTAAACGATCAAGTGCTAAGCTAACGGAATGGGTCAAGTCAATCACATCATTCTCCTAATGATGTGATCCCGTTAATCAAATGATAACTCTTTGTCTATGGCTAGGAAACATAACCATCTTTGATCAACGAGCTAGTCAAGTAGAGGCATAGTAGTGACACTCTGTTTTTCTATGTATTCACACATGTATCATGTTTCTGGTTAATACAATTCTAGCATGAATAATAAACATTTATCATGATATAAGGAAATAAATAATAACTTTATTATTGACTCTAGGGCATCTTTGCTTCAACTATGAGCCTTGCAAACAATTTGTCTAATGAGTTAGTTAACGGATGATGCATTACCAAACGAGTAAAGAGACTTGCCAGTAACAAGATTGAACTAGGTATGATGATACCGACGATCGAATCTCGGGCAAGTAACATACCGGTGAGAAAGGGAATAACGCATGTTGTTATGCGGTTTGACCGATAAAGATCTTCATAGAATATGTAGGAGCCAATATGAGCATCTAGGTTCCGCTATTGGTTATTGACTAGAGATGTGTCTCGGTCATGTCTGCATAGTTCTCGAACCCGTAGGGTCCGCACGCTTAACGTTCGATGACGATTTGTATTATGAGTTATGTGATTTGATGACCGAAATTTGTTCGGGGTCCCTGCTGAGATCACGGACATGACGAGGAGTCTCGAAATGGTCGAGAGGTAAAGATTCATATATTGTAAGGTTGCATTTGAACATCGGAATGGTTCCGAGTGGTTCGGGCATTTTTCCGGAGTACCGGGAGGTTACTGGAACCCCCCGGTAGAAGTATTGGGCCTATTGGGCCTTATTGGAGGATAGGAGAAAGGCCACGTGACAGGGGCGCCCCCCCTTTCCCAAACCTAACTGGACTAGGGGAGGGGGTCGGCCCCCCTCTTTCCTTCTCCCTCTCTCCCTTCCCCTTTTCCCTCTCCGGTGGAAGGAAGGAGGGGGGCGAATCCTACTTGGACTAGGAGTCCAAGTAGGACTCCCCCCCCCTTATGGCACGCCCCCTAGGCCTGCCACCTCCTCCTCCCCCTCCCTTTATATACGAAGGTGGGGGCACCCCAAAGGCACAACAGACATCTCTTAGCCGTGTGTGGTGCCCCCCTCCACAGTTTACCACCTCGGTCATATCGTCGTAGTGCTTAGGCGAAGCCCTGTGCCGGTAACTTCATCATCACCGTCGCCATGCCGTCGTGCTGACAGAACTCTCCCTCGTCCTCAACTGGATCAAGAGCTCGAGGGACGTCATCGTGCTGAACGTGTGCCAAACACGGAGGTGTCGTACGTTCGATGCTAGGATCAGTTGGATCGTGAAGACGTTCGACTACATCAACCGCGTTACTAAACACTTCCGCTTTCGGTCTATGAGGGTACGTGGACACACTCTCCCCCCTCGTTGCTATGCATCTCCTAGTTAGATCTTGCGCGATTGTAGGATTTTTTTTGAATTACTACGTTCCCCAACAGCAGTCACTAAGCCAAAGCAACTCAAGATCTTTTCCATATAGTGAGATTGAAGCAATGTAATCCCACCATCATCATCTCTTAATAGCTTGATGTTTAGAATACATTCGCTACTCCCAAATCCTTCATCTCAAAACAACGAGATATGGAAGTTTTGACTTCCTTAATAACATTCATATTTGTTCTGAAAATCAACATGTCATCAACATACAAACAAAGGATAACTCCCTTGCCCCCACCATGGTGATGGTACACACATTTGTCAGCTTCGTTTACAACAAAGACCATAGTTTTTAAAGTAATTTCAAACTTCTCGTGCCACTGCTTAGGTGCTTGCTTTTGTCCTTACAAACATTTCAGCAACTTGCACACCTTCCCTTCTTGGCCGTCCACTATAAACCCATCTGGTTATTCCATGTAAATTTCCTCGTCCAACTCTCCATTTAGGAAAGCAGTCTTAACATCCATTTGATGAACACGAAGACCATGTGAGGCAGCTAGTGAAAGTAGTACTCAAATAGTGGTCGGCCGAGCCACGGGTGACTAAGTATCAAAGAAGTCTTCACCTTCCTTTTGAGTATAGCCCTTTGCCATGAGTCATGCCTTGTACTTCTTAATAGTACCATCAGACCTAAGCTTTTTCTTGAATACCAATTTGCACCCTATAGGTTTGCACCCACAAGGAAGATCAGTTATCTCCCAAGTTTCATTTTCCAATATGGAATCCATCTCACTACGGACCGCTTCCTTCCAGTAGTCAACATCTTCAGATGCATAGGCCTCTGAAATAGAACTGGAAGTGTCACCTATGAGATACACAAGAAAATCATCACCAAAGGACTTTCCAGACCTCTATCTCTTGCTCCTTTTAGGAGTCTCATCATTAGCCTCCACGGGATCTTCAAGATGTTGCATCGGAATGGTAGGTTCAGAGATTGCAACTACATCCCGACTCGAGGAACTAAGCAATTCTTGATTTGATGAGCTACCCATACCCTTCATGGGAAA
Source organism: Triticum urartu (assembly GCF_056163025.1). Classification (NCBI taxonomy): domain Eukaryota; kingdom Viridiplantae; phylum Streptophyta; class Magnoliopsida; order Poales; family Poaceae; genus Triticum; species Triticum urartu. The sequence goes on along the minus strand of NC_141875.1, from coordinate 118,478,509 downwards.
GATATCTTCAAACAAAGTCGCATCATTCGATTTCGTAATTGTACTGACATGCATGTATGATACCTAATATTTTACAATCAAGAATCTATAACCAATGATATGAAAAGCATAGTCCAGGAAAACACAATCCACGGTTTTTGGTCCAAGTTTGCGCTTTTCCAGCAATTGTATATTAACTTTCGCCAAGAAGCTCCGTGTTTGTAGATAAGAGAGTTTCAACCTTTTCTTATCCCATTCCTCAAATGGAGTTATCTCTTTGTTCTTTGTGGGAACTTGGTTTACGACCTGACATGCAGTCAATATCGCCTCCCCCGACCATGACTTGGAGAGACCCGATGTGTCTAACATGGCGTTAACCAAATCAGTTAGAGTACGGTTCTTTCTTTTGGCTATCCCATTTGACTCGGGTAAATAGGGAGGCGCCCTATCATAGATTATACCATGTTCCGCATAAAAAGAATCAAATTCA